>NC_046660.1:131460787-131462603 GCF_010883055.1 Belonocnema kinseyi
CGAGATTCCTAGAAATCCTTAAAACCTGAAGAAGTTCTTGAATTTTTTACCAGGAAAACCCCCGAATAGTCCTTGAATTTTTTAACTGAAAAAACCTGGAAAAGTTCTTGAATTTTGCAAACACGCCTTCTTAGCACTAGATATTTCATTTTATAACGGTGAAAATAACGAAGCTACTATCGACAATATTTCAGAGCTTTTTATTTATTTCCAATTTTTTCTACTTTAACGAAAATTTCGTTGAAAAATTGTAATATAATCATCATTATCTATCAATATTTCGAAAAAATGTAATGTCACTAGTAATGAATTGTATGACTGCAGGTTAGCTAAAACCTGTAAATCAGGGAAAAACGAAGGGAATTTTTTGACTGGTTAGAGTCAGTGACTTAGACAAAAATCTTGCAAAAGTCAGGAATTTCCTATTTAAATAATTGTCTATGATAATAAATTAGAAAATTTAATTTTTTCAATAAAAATTTTTTTATTCTGTATATAAAAGATTGTATATTAAAAACTTCCCAAAAGATTGTATTATTTTAGGGGCCAGTGAAAATAAAGAAATCGCCAGAGTAAGCTTAATGAGAGTCATCGTTTGTGTTTGGAATATCAAATACACTGAAACTCCAATACTGAGTCGATTTTGGGACTGGCCTTGGTGGGGAATTACCCAGATAGAGGGCCGCACACCCCTCGCAACTCTTTTTACTCCTATTTTCGGCGTGGCATCAATGGTCGGAAGAACTTTATCAGGGGTCCGATATCTAGGGTTCAATGTATTATATTATTAGTTTAAAATTAATTTTTTATTTGAAAATTGAACTATTTCATTTCAATACAATTATTCACCTAAAAAATGTGACTTTTTCAGTTTCTTCTCTTGTTGGTTAAAACAGCAACTTTTTGGGTAAAGATTAACTGTGTTGGTGGTAAATTAATAGATTCGGTTTGAAAATGCATCTGTTTTACAAAACAATTCGTCTTTTGACTTGAAAGTTCAATTACTTTTTTTATTCTTGACTGAGAAATCTTTATATGCTGAAAATTCGTCTTTTTGGTTAAAAAAATTGAATTCGTGGCTTAAACTACTTTGTTAAATCTGTTGTTGACGATTGATTATTTGTAATGAAAATTTAATGATTTTGTTGAAAGTTTGTATTTTTTGTAGAAAATTAATATTTCAGGGTTGAAAATTCAACTGCTTTGTAGAAAATTCGTCTTGTAGATTGAAAATTTGTGTCTCTTGGCTTAAAGTTGACAGACTTCATTATTGAAGATTAAACGTTGAAAAGGCGATGAATATGTCAAAGGACCTCGCACTAAATGTATGGGAAAATGGCTTTCGGTGGATTTAGCTGAAACTTTGTAATTTTTAAGGTTATAAGTGCCGAATGAAATATCCGTAAAAAAAGTTTTAAAAAATGGACAATTTCAGTGCTTCGCGGCGCTAAGCGCTCAAGATCAGTGAATAAAACTAATTATTGGGCGCTAAACGCCCAAGATTTTAACTTGACTAATTAATCACTTCTTTAAAGGCAGAAATGGTACCCAAAGTAACATTAGTAACAAGTGCGAACATACCGATAATAACATTCTACCCTTCGCAACAGGGTTGAACGCTAAGCGCTCAAGATCAGCGAATAAAACCATTCCTAGTAACTTTAGCGACAAAAGCGATGTCACTATAAGAATCACGCATCAGAAAGTAGTCAGTAATATGTTTAGCCAAACCAATGAATTATTGTAAAATGATTTGATGAAACAAATCAATCCTTTCTTCGACCGTTGATATTTATTGATTTCAAATCTTAGATTT
>NC_046660.1:131462703-131469477 GCF_010883055.1 Belonocnema kinseyi
GTGCGCACTAGTTACTAATGTTACTTTGGACACCATTTCTGTCTTTAAAAAAGTAATTACTTAGTCAAGTTCAAATCTTTGGCGCTTAGCGTTTGGTAGTTTCGAAAAGCGCGCAATATCACTCATTGGTTCGGCTAAGCATATTACTGACTACTTTCTGATGCGTGATTCTTATAGTGACATCGCTTTTGTCGCTAAAGTTACTAGGATTGGTTTTATTCGCTGATCTTCAGCGCTTAGCGTTCAACCCTCTTGCGAAGGGTAGAATGTTACTATCGGTATGTACGCACTAGTTACTAATGTTACTTTGGGTACCATTTATACCTTTAAAGAAGTTATTAATTAATCCAGTTAAAATCTTGGGCGCTTAGCGTTTGATCGTTTTGAGAAGCGCGCTATATGAGTCAACGGTGTAGGCGAAAATATGACAGGTCACGATCTAAACCGTGATTTCTATGTTGACATCGCTTCTGTAACAAAATTTGTTGTGATTCGTTTTATTCACTGATCTTGAGCTCTTAGCGCCGCATAGCACTAAAACTGTCCATTTTTTTGTTTTTTTTTTTACGGATATTACATCCGGCACTTATAACCTTAAAAATTACAAAGTTTCAGCTTAATCCACCGAAAGCCATTTTCCCATACATTTAGTATGGGAAAATGGGGCCACTGTTGGTTCTCACGCTTCGCGCTGGATGATGTATTTATCTCGAGCTTCGCGCTCGATTATATATTTACCTCGCCCTACTGTAATTTTGTGATTGTGAATTATCTTTGTTAAAAGAACTTAGCTCGAGGGTTTGACATCACCTACGGTACGCGCCTGACGGCAAACGCACTCCAAGCTCGGTCTTTGCATTTCTCCCGCATTCGTGGACACACATTTGAAAATCAAAGGTCAACGGGCCGAAAACTGTAATTTTGTGATTTTGAACTCTCTTTTGTTAAAGCCCTGTCGGTTTTAAAGAACACATTCTCATCAAGTATCTCGTGCTTCGCACTCGATTTTGTGCAAAATGTCAACTTTTCTACATTATATACACTTTTATATTAAATATGATACATTCTTTATGTAACTCTGCCTGGGATTGCTTATTCAAAAATTACAAAATAAAGAGCAAATTGTATTTATCATGATTATTTTTATATTTGTTTCTTATTTTTCTTTAAATTGTATTCTAAGCTACGCTGAAACATGTATCATTGTGATAAATTTATACCATTACAATTCATAATATGCATAAAAATTAAATCCTACTAATTCATATTTCCTTGTTTTTATAATTTCTAAAAATTTTAATCTTGTTTTTTACCATTCAATAAAAACTACTGCGCATCTGCATAGGGTCTAATAAAGGAACATATATAGGGTTGTATATAGGATCCTATGTCCTCTTTCGTCTTTTCTGTCCTTTTTCCAAAAATTTAATTTTTTAATTTTTAATCCTATTTTTTACAATTGAAAGAAAATCTACTCATTTTACCTAAAAATGATTAATAATAAATTTATAGATCTTTTCAGGCGAACATTTTTTGTACGTTAATTTTAGTTTGTAACTTGTGTCGTTTGTTCAAGAAAATTTAATATTTTTATTATGAATGTTATTTTTTACATCCAAAGCCAAAATTACGTATCCTATCAAAAATTATAGCTCTTTTTTGGATGAACTAGCTTTGTCATATTTTTTTCGTAGCTTGTGTCGCTAGTCCAAAAAATGTTTATTTTTTATTTTTAGTGTTGTTCTTTACGACTAAAAACAAAATCTATGCGTCCTATCGAAAAATGATTTATTAGAAATTTGTAGGTCTTTCCTGGGTGCGCAATTTCAGCTCATTCATCTTTTTCGTATCTTGCATAGTTGGAACAAAAAAGGGAATTTTTGTATTTTTCATTATTTTTGGTAGATGAAATAGGGAATTTTCAACTTTTCAATTAAATTAAAACAGTTGTTATGATCACTTTGTAGGGCTTTCAAAAATCAAAGTTTTTCTTTTCTTGACTTTTTTTCATAGCATGCGCTGTTTGGCTTGAAATGTGCATTTTACTTCGTTTTTTGGATTTTGAGAATGCTCTCACTCTTATAATTTTCTTTTTATAGAAAAAAATCAGGAGGATAAATTGTTTGAGTTTCTCAGTAATATGAATAACCGTTCATAGAATTTTGAAATCTTGAAAAAATGTGGTTTTAAACATTTTGAAAACGTGCTCACATTTCGAATTTTGATCCAAAATAGCTGGGTTACGAACTTGTTCTTTCTTTTTAGACCTTAAAAAAGTGTGCCAAAGCAGAATCCAATCTGATAAATTTTTCGAAAGTTATCGTGCCTACAGAATACAGACTACAGACAGGCAGACAAACACCTTCGTAAAAATCGTTTTTTCTGACTCAGTGGGTCTCAAAACATAGAGATTTGATGAAAACCGACAAAGTGAAATTTTACATAAAACCAATACCTTCTCATTAGGATGAGAATGTAAAAAGACCATTACATACGAAATTGCTTTCACTTCGATTATATGAACAACAACACATTATTAAATTGAACAAAATTTAATTAAATTGTCCAGTTCGAGGAATATGAAACTTTCAAATATTTTAGATTTTAGCTTTACGATTTTTCACCGTGATAAATTGCAAAATTACCAAAAAACCATGTTTTGTTCATTAAATAAGATTTTTCGGGCTCATAGAAAATTTATAAACACAATTTTATTAATTTAATTTTTTTTCTTATTGGATGCGAATACTTTCTTGAAAATCGATTTCGCAAGGAGGGCATGAGGGGGGCATTGAACATTGATTTCGCATTAGAAATCAAGTAATCAACATCTTTTGATATTTCACGCGCATATTGTATAGACGAGATATTTTTCAATTTGCTATATTTCCCTTCAGCTGAGCAGGTAAGCCGAGAAACATGGTTTGATAAAAATGGTTGAATATTGTCTGTCTCTCTCGTTGCTAAGTTTCTCTCTCTAACAGATCAAAAATTTTACCAACCGAATCCTACCAATTTTCGGGTATGAGGGTGTCTTCATACTTGCCAGGGGGCACTAGACTGTATTTCCGATTATCTTATAGATGTCACTGCAGTCATTGCCGTGCTCAGCCAAACCAGCTGTTTCGCCTTAAGACAGCAGTCCACATGGAACGAAGCATAATTACCTGGAACAGAGACTGCTGTGACCAACATGGCGGTTCCTTCAGAGCGAAGCTCTTCCATTGCTGCCTTCCAGCTGAAGTTTTTTTTTTAAATTAAAATTCTACAAATTTTGGGGAATTTTAGTTACATAAATTTATGTATTTTTAAACGTAGGATACGTTCCCCATTAAATCTTGAGTAAATTTGAGCACTTTTAAATATTTCAGAAAAGTTTATGGAGATTTCCGTAAATAATAAGTATTTTGTATTATCATATAGTCTCTACTAGCACCCAATCAGGCCCCAAATAGGATAAGTCGGGTCACCTGACTGCCCCTGACTAATCTACCGTGACGCTACTGGTCGGGGGTTAGTCAGATGACCCGACTAGCCCCCGACTTTAAGTGGGGTCGAATGGTCAGGAACCAGACTAGTTCCTCATTTGAATTTCTACACGGGGAAACCCACCCCCAACTCAAAACAGGTCGGGCGGGCGCCTGACCTGCCCGCTCGGGGTTGGCGCCCCTGCTTGAAAGTCGCACGAGCTATACAGTAACACAGTAGTATATTTTATGGCGGGGGATAGAAGCGGAAAGCAGGGGACTCACCTGTATTCCGAAATGTACGTCAACTGTAACTGGCTATTTGGAGGAGTTTTTAAGTCAACTGAATTTCGCAGGGTGTCAGAGAATGAAAGTTCAGGCAATTTTGCTATGTTCTATAATTTTAGAAAAAGAAAAGGAAATTAATTCTTATCAAGCCTTCTTGTGCAATTTTGTTGTACATTTTTTCTTAAATTTAGTTTATTTTAAAAAGTGTGCTTTCAAATTTGCGTAAGCTTAAAAGATATTCAGGAATTTTGAAACGATTAGAAAATAATTAAAATTTGTAAAGATTTTTCTAAGAATTTTTTAAGGTTTCTTGAAAATGAATAATATTCTTTCAGGTTTTTACGAATAATTAATATAATTTCATATTTTGAAAAATTGATTTTAAAAAATTCCAATACATTTTAAACTATGTTTGAAATGATCAATAAAGAATCTGAAGATTTTAAGTAATCTTTTTCATTTTTCTGAATTTCAAAGAAAATCAGGACAAATTACAATAGCTTTAATGACTAGAAGGCTTAGAAGGCCTGACAAGATTAGAAACAGAACTTTTTCGAGATTTTTTATTTAAAAAAACGTACTTTATGAGAATAATAACATAGAATTTTAAACCTGTTAAAAGCATTTCCTAAAATTTAAAAGAATACTGTAGAAGATTTTAAAGCAAAATGTTTCAATTCGGTAAGATTATAATAAATAGATCAAAATCGAGTAAATGCAAGAAATATCGAGAAGAACTGAAGAGATTCAAATTGAATTTTTAACTTAAATTCTGTTGGAAAATTAGGTTTTTAAAGAATTCAAACATAAACTTTAGAAACTTTACAGGAATTACAAAAGATTTCAAGAAGGTAAAACTATTTTTCTTATAATTGCTGGGAAAAATTTAAAATATCATGAGTCAATTTTTTCACATCTTGAATTAAGGAACATAATTCTTATTAGGCCTTCTTGTGCAATTTTGTTACACAATTTTTTAAATTATATATTGCTTTAAAAATCTACTTTCAAATTTAAGAAAGTGTAAGAGATATTCATAAATGTTGAAAGCATTCAAATAAAATTAAAACTTGTAAAGATTTCTCAAGAATTTTGTAACTTTTTGCGAAAATAAACAAAATTATTTCAGGTTCCTAGAAATAATTAAAATAATTTTTTAGTTCGAAAAATTAATTTTAGGAGATTATTTTAAAGCATTTCCAAATATTCGAAAATACGTTAAAAATTGTCAAAGTATCTCAAAAATTTTAAAGGCAATGTTTTTTTAAGATTGCAAAATATAAAAAAATCCGGAAAAATTTGAATAATTTTTAAAGATTAAAATACCAGACAAGATTAGAAAAAAAGAATTATTTTCCTAAGTAACATGTGAAAATTTTTAAAAATTTTTAATTTCGTAAAATGTTCTTTAAAATAAAATTAAAGAAGATTTTTAAACACACCAAACAATTTCCTAAAATTTCGAAAAAGAATGTAAAAGGTTTTAAAATTAACATTTTTTAATTCGATAACATTACAATTTTTTAAAAGTGCAAATAATCGAATAAATTCAATAAATATTGAATAGAATTGATGAGATTAAAAAAGAATTTAATGTTCAGAGGAGTTTTAGAAACGCAGCATAAACTGATTTAAAAAACTCAAAAATCTAAAAATTCTTGTAGAAGAATAAGAAAGATGCGCCTGGAAATTGTGTACAATTATCAGTCTTTAAAATTAAAATTCGAATGATTTTTTTTAAAATTACTTTCAGCACATTTCTTCTCAAGCAGAATCCCCGATTTTAATCGTAAGAGGTTCAATAATTTCCAATCAGAATAAGTAATTATATTATTATTTTTTATTACACCATTAAGCCATTTCCCTTTCGGGGTAGGCGTGACTCACTCGGTAGGGGAAAGGAGTAGTGTGTGGAAGGGATAGAGATTTTTCAGATTGATCCAGAATTCTCGTGCTACTTAAGTAAATAACACATTCATTCCGCAACACTGCTCCGACCCAGGATGCTGACCAATCTCTCTGGCAATCACCCCAAGCGAAGAACCTCACGAAGTCGTTATGTAAGGTTCAGGCGTCATTCACTCTACTGACACTCTTTTTATTAACTATTTGCCGCCATACTTTTCTGTCCTGGCATACTTCTCTAGCTTATTTTATCTCCATGCATTTCTTCATGCAGGCTCTCGTGTTTCTGTGACTTCTTATGTCTCTTCTAACTAGGGTCTCATTCACACATTCTAACCATTCTTTCCGCGGTCTACCTCTGGGCAAGCTGCCATTTACTTTACCTTGATACACTTGTTTCGTTAATCGTTCATTTGGTATCCTCTCAACGTGTCCGAACCATCTTAGCCGATTTCTTTCCCATGTGTCTACTAGCGTCTCTTCTGCACCACATTCTTTTATAATTATCTCGTTACTTACTTTGTCGATCAGGGTTTTCCCGCATATTATGCGTATGAATCTCATGTCAATTGCGTTAATTTTACTCTTATCTTTTTCTTGATAAGTCCATGTCTCGCTACCGTATAGTACAGTCGGTACAAATATAGAATTATGTATTGCCATTTTTGCTTTATTTGATATATTTTTACTTCTGATAAGAGGACCTGCTCTACCAATAACCTTCTTACCTTCATTTATTCGTCTATCTAATTCCTCATCTATCTTCCCGTCCGTAATAAATAAGCTACCAAGGTATACGAACTTATCAACTTGTTCAATTCTCTCATCATTTAATAAAATATTGCATAGGGTTTTCTCACTCTTTCCTTCGAATACCATAGTTTTTATTTTATTTGCGTTAATTTTGAGGCCTATGCTCTTCATGCTTGCATCTAGTATATTGAACATTCTTTGTAAGTCTTCGATAGACTCTGCCATAAAAACTTTATCATCTGCGAACGCTAACCCACGTACGAGAGCCATTCTTAAACACTTGTCCATAAATAATATAAATAACCATGAAGACATAACGCATCCTTGTCTAACTCCTTGAATAATATCGAAACAGTCACTC
>NC_046660.1:131469577-131472935 GCF_010883055.1 Belonocnema kinseyi
ACATGACCTTCCTGGCATAAACCCACTTTGGACTTCCCAAATCTTTGTTTCTGTTATTTTCATTACCCTATGAATAAGTATTTTTGAATATATTTTACTTACGCCTTGCAGAAAGTTTTTGCTTATACTTCTTATTATTTAATTTTGGATTTTTACATGGCTAACTTTTTTCTTGAAAAAGAAGAACATAAATAATTAAAAAATGAAGTGCCTTTTCTAAAGATTATTTTTCTAGTTGAACAATATCAAAATCAATGTTATTATACTGAGTTTTAAGAAAAATTCATACTTGTTTTAAGAACTGCAAAAATTTTAAACCATTTTTGTGATGGGAAAATCGCGAAAATATTTCCTCTGCAGGATACGCTGAATACACATGAGAAATAAAATTGGTCAATATAACTTGAGGTTTACATCTAGAAAATGAGATATTTGTAATTTCAAATTTAGTTTTTTGGTCTTTACTTTTGCCATGGCTCCAACGGTTTTTGCGAAAATTACAAATAAAAAACTTCGATACATAAGGTTTTCTAGAAAACTTTATACGTACACTCACTGGAAATAACATAGAAGTAATTTCTTAAATTCTTTTTTAGAACGTAATTTAAAAACGTTTATACTGTCTTACATATTTTGTAGTTTTTATAGTTAATAGTGTTTCATTTATTAAAATGTGAAACAATATTTTCAATTCTTTGAAATCTACCAAAATTACGGAAACTGTACATGATCCGAATTCGGGATGAGTTATGAAATATTTTTCATAAATTTGACCCAGTTGCAACTCTCCCATTATTTCGGGACGACTAGACATAGCTATAAGTTTAAATAAAAGTTCTATATCTAAAAAGTAAAGATACTCCTGGACCCATCGCGGAAATATCTCCAAGTGTTTTTTCATTTTTTTTAAAGTAATTTTTTAAACAATTATATTCTTTATAGTTTTTTAATTATACTTTATAGTTCTTTAATTTTCAACAATGCGAAAAAGTACATGAAGGTGGAATATACAATATCTCAATTTTGGTAACATAGTTTATATATGACCCCTCACGAAAAAAACTACTATTTTTTTATGAAAAATCTAAATACCGTGCCTTTTTAACTGTAAAAAAGGGTTGAATTTCAATAAATAACAGTTTATTTTTGTGCCAAAATATGCCCTCCAGCTTTATTTTTTCTAATTGTAAAAAAAGTAAAATATCTTTAAGTCTCCCCTGAAGAAAATAAGGCATTTAATTATTACAATTGAGCCATTTTCTAAATTTTTGTAAGAAGCCATAGTGATCGAAAATTGAACCGTGAAAATCACTTTTAAATTAAGTATTGAAAATTCCTTCCTTCGTAATATTATTTTGATTCTTAAAATAATAGAGAAACTATTGTTTTCGAACATCTGATTTTTGGCATAAGTACCTTTAGAGTTCATGGTAATTAGCATGCATTTATTTGATTTAAATCACTTAGTAATTCAAAAGGGGACAGTGATTCCTTAAAATTATTGAATGTATAATCTATATACGTAGTGTAAGAAAAACCAAGTGATCTACAATCAACAGATATTATCACAAAAGATCTATTTTTGAAAATTAGTATTTCTTCGGGTATTGTTGAGTTTGTGATCTCTTCAGAAAAAGCTCATGTGATAAAATAGAAAGCCTGCCCTGGCTGCCCTGTGACCTACTCTCAGGGCAGTACCTGCGTGCTTGGCCAGATCATCCCTTTCCTCAGGGATCCTTTGTTATAAAATGGGAAAAAATGTGAAATTAAAAAATTCGTAATTTTGCGTTCAGTGACTTAAAAGTAATATATTTGGCATCTGCGTATTGTTCCGATTCCAAAGACATGTAATTTGTCTATAACGGTTAAAAATTTGAGAAGTATTTAGTATTAAATTGACTGTCAATCTGATGTTTCTTGATTATAAACTCCTTCAAATTTTTAACATTTCTAGGCAAGTAATATATCATTGGAATCGGAAAAATTCGTAGATGCTGATAATGCTATTTTCAAATCGCTAATTAAAAAATTAAAAGTTTTAAAATTTCCTTACTTTGACATTCATGTGGACAAAAGACCCTTGCTGGAGTAAGCTCACTCACAATAAGGTACATGAATAGATCGACAAGTAGTATAAAAAATTAGGTCGGGTGGAGCCGGACGCCATACCCACTTCCGTCGGATTCGCGTTTGATATGCAATGTTGTTAATGATTCTTGTTCAGGCTGATCTCCTGATTCCGAATCTGCGTGATAGCCCTCTGGCATTTATAGCGTTCTCGAGATATAAGCGATTAATTAAATTTTCATTATAAATTAATTATTGAATTACCGTTCAATATTAAAAAAATTTTTTTTTGAATTATTGTAGAGGTAAAGAAGGGGAATGAAAGTTGTTCTGACACTTATTCGATGAGGTCACTAGTTTTTACAAAAAAAGCGTGAATAGGTAAAATAATGGACAAAAATTATTATCCTTTCTGTGCAGAGTAATATTTTTTTATTTGAAACTTTTTTTTTTGTAATCGAAAATATGAGTTTAAAAGAACAATTTTCATAATAGACGTTATTTCTCTAAAGTTAATAATTTTAAATATAGAAGGGTTTTAATTAACGAACGAAAAATGCCTTTTAATTAATAGTCCTGTTTCTCGATAGTGATTTGTTTTATTACGAAACGTTTAACACAGAAGCGTTGTTTAATCTATAATAAATATATTTTCGTATAAATTTGATAAAAAATTTATTATTTTGATATAATTACGCATCAATGTTTAAACAATCTTTATAACTTGACACAGCTTCATGGGAAAAGGATATAAAGGAGTCAAAATTTGCATAGTGCTTCTTGTAATCTCTCCGAAACCAGTGATATCATTTGTAATCGAAATCTATTAATATTCGCACCTGTAGAGGTAATGAAAATATCTCAAATAAAATCGCTTTTAACTTTGTTTCTATACGTCCTACGAGGTTGGGATGAAGTTCAAATAGTTCAAAAATTTAATTGGAATCCATTCATAATATTTATTTTTTTAAATTTTGATTCCCTGTAGAATTATCATTGATATTTTTTTTTGGAGATGGCCTGTGATTAGGTACAATAGGCTAGCTACTCCCTGGTGGGCTCGCATGGGCACGGAGCGCGAACATGTGCATCGAATGGTCAAACCGAAGGGCGTAGACTTACATATTTTATGTTGTGTACTTATGCAGGGGCAGACTTTTTACAAACATGTAAGTCTACGGCTTTGCGTTTTCAACCTTCGGTGCACATGTTCGCGCTCCATCCCCATGCGAGCCCACCAGCGAGTAGCTAGCCTATTGTACCTAATCACAGGCCATCTCCAAAAAAAAAA
>NC_046660.1:131473035-131476582 GCF_010883055.1 Belonocnema kinseyi
ATAGTTTTTTTTTATTTGCGTTAATTTTGAGGCCCGTGCTCTTCATGCTTGCATCTAGTTTATTCAACATTCTTTGTAAGTCTTCGATAGACTCTGCCATAACAGCTTTATCATCTGCGAACGCTAACCCACGTACCCTTACTGTTTCGAGATCCACACCCTCTTCGTCGAAGAAAGTCATTCTTAAACACTTGTCCATAAATAATATAAATAACCATGAAGACATAACGCATCCTTGTCTAACTCCTTGAATAATATCGAAACAGTCACTCAGTTTCCCATTCACTCTTACACTCGCTTTGCTACCTGTATATATTGTTTTTATAGGTTGTAGGATCCATCCATGGACTGCATACTCTTTCAGAACTTCCCAAAGTTTACTTCTATCTACCTTGTCAAAAGCTTTTTCTAGGTTAACAAATGCACAGAAAACTTTTTTTTCCTACTCTCAAACTTTTTTCTGTTATTTGCCTGAAGCTAAACATTTGATCTGTACATGATCTTCCTGGTATAAACCCACTTTGGACTTCCCAAATCTTTGTTTCTGTTATTTTCATTGCCCTACGAATAAGTATTTTTGAATATATTTTACTTACGGTGCTTAATAAGCTAATCCCTCTGTAATTATTGCACTATATTAACTGTTTAATTGTTGAACGCCATATTTTACGGTCATAATCTGAAGGCAATTATAACGGTCCGTTTAATTCGATTTTTTCCGAGAATGCCCTTCGTGTTGTCGTTTTTTGCAAATGAAAATGGAGTGTATTTTCTCGCTTGAAAGTAGTGGCGCCAGTCCTATGTGAAACAGGTCGGGCGGATGTACTGCAGGCAGGCACCCCCCACTCCCCTCCGTTTCAGAAAAAAGAATGTGACGAGCACAAAAAGGAACATGAGCGATTATCAAAATGATAACAATGATGATAAATTTTTACGTGAAATCACATTTACTTCCTCAGGCACCTATGTAGCAAATAAATTCTTGAAATACGTGAATAGCTGGTTGGCATGATGATCAGGTAGACAAATTTCTATTGGATTTATAAGAAACTGTTTAGGGGAAATTTATTCATTTTTGTTTTTCTACGATATATTTGTTGTAATCGACAAAATTTATCAGGATACGTTCTTGCATCACTTATAATTGCTAATTTGAAAAAAAATTATTAGTGATTGAACTCTGATCTACTTTTTCTCCAAATGGAATTTTTTGTACCCGTTTTATTAATGCTTGCATACAACCCGTGTGGAAATAACCCCATTTAGCCCTATTACAAGTCGGACTCTAATCGGGGGCTAGTTGGGTTATCAATTTTGGTACCTAATCGGGGACTAGTTGGGCTTTTGTTGTCAAAATTTCAGTCGGGGCCTAGTCGGTGGTTGGTCAAGGGCTAGTCGGGTTTTTTGTTGACTAATTTCCGTGCGAGTAATCTTCAGGCTCTGGTCGGGAGCTAGCGGGGCTCTGGTCGGGTTATTCTTATGTTTGAAATTTCGACGAGGTCTTATCAAATGAGGTAATATCTAACAAAGTGTAATGTTTTTTTCTTCCAAAACACTAAGAATATATTTAACAATAATTTTACACCGTTTTTTGGAGAAAAGATTTATTATTGTTCAATTAATCTCAAATATACTTAATAAATAATTTTTAACTTAATTCTGTACGAAAATCAACTTTTTATAAAATCAACGATCAAATTCTTCAAAAATACGTAATCTTATTTTTTTGTAGTGTTTTTTAGAAAATTGCGAATTTCTAGGAACATTTATTTGATTAATTAGTGAAGAGCAGTATCCTAGTAGTAACATTTAAGCACGGTACAGTTCAGATTTCGCTACCACCTTCATTTGAGTCTGGCGGTTCTGGCCTGGTAGCTTTAAAGAAAACCCGTAAGGGCGCGAAGTGCCGCCGCGCCGCTCGCGCAACAGAAATGATGCGTCGAGGTGAAACGGTAACTTCCTCCAAATAGTTTCAGTAAAACCACTCGCAAAATAATGCATTAATTCAAATTTTGTTTTTTGTATTGTTAAAAGTAAATCGAAATCTATTGCTGGCTTCTCTTCAAAATTAATTTTTTTCATTTTTTAACATTTTTATTAATAAAGTCTTAGATTATCTAATTCCGAAAATTTTGGATGTTAAAAATGGGAGAAGCCCGCCACGCGGAAAGTAATAATAAACACAAGATCAATAAAAAAAGATTAAATTATTCATTTATTTAAA
The DNA here is from genome assembly GCF_010883055.1 of Belonocnema kinseyi. Lineage (NCBI taxonomy): Eukaryota > Metazoa > Arthropoda > Insecta > Hymenoptera > Cynipidae > Belonocnema > Belonocnema kinseyi. The sequence continues at coordinate 131,475,260 of NC_046660.1, forward strand.
CAAGGTTTTACTGAAAACAAAGTAAAATAAATCAGGACAAATTCTGCGAAAAACCGGTTTTTTAGTTCCCGGCTTTACCGCCAGTGGTCACTACTGATCTATTCTCGACTTGAGACTATCCTTGCGAAAACTGCAATGACGGTAAATTTGGAGAACTTATACTCGTAACTGCGTATACCTCAGAGCGAAACGAAGCGCCTGCTTATGACTCATTATTTGAGAAAATATAAAATTATAATAAAGATATTACTGATTTTCCAAAGTTATTGAAGTATTTTGAATTAATGCAGCGGAAAAATATACTAATTTCACCATTTATTCTAGATCAAATAATGTCAGATTTTTTCAGAAAGGTTTTCTTTCTGCCAAACCTCTTGAAAAATAATGCAAAAATTGCAATTTCGATTATTTAATGTTTATTGCTACATATATTGATAAGGCGGGCTTCTTTCGAAATCAAATTATATCCGAAACTACACTTTTAGTATTTAATAAATAAAATGGCAGTGATTATTCAGCAATTTATCTCATGGTAGATTTCGGTAAAAAAAGTTATTTTTTCTACCAAAACACTAGGAAAATCATGACAAATTTGCACTTTTGTTTATTTAATGTTGATTGATATACTTTTATATTTGACGGGCTTCTCTCGAAATTTAATTATATTAGAAACTACACTTTTGATATCAATAAAATAAAACTAATTATTAATTAATTTATATTTCGGTAGATTTAGGTAAAAAAGTGGTTTTATCTACCAAAACACTCGAAAAATAATGCAAAATTTGCACTATTGCTTATTTAATATTGATTGATGTACTCTTATATTTGGCAGGCTTCTCTCGAAACTAAACTATATTCGAAACTACACTTTTAATATAAATAAAATAAAAGTGATTATTAATCAATTTATATTTCGGTAGATTTCGGAAAAAAGTGATTTTTTCGAACAAAACAATCCAAAAATAATACAAAATTTGAAATATTGCTTATTTAATGTTGATCAATATACTATTGTATTTGGCGGGCTTCTCTCGAAATTAAATTATATTCGAAACTACACTTTTAATATCAATAAAATAAAAGTGATTATTAATCAATTTACATTTCGATAGATTTCGGTAAAAAAGTGTTTTTTTTCTACCAAAACACTCGAAAAATAATGCAAAATTTGCACTTTTGTTTATTTAATGTTGATTTATATACTTTTCTATTTGGCGCGCTTCTCTCGAAATTAAATTATATTCGAAACTACACTTTTAATATCAATAAAATAAAAGTGATTATTAATCAATTTACATTTCGGTAGATTTCGGTAAAAAA
>NC_046660.1:131476682-131478456 GCF_010883055.1 Belonocnema kinseyi
CGATTACAAATGATATCACTGGTTTCGGAGAGATTACAAGAAGCACTATGCAAATTTTGACTCCTTTATATCCTTTTCCCATGAAGCTGTGTCAAGTTATAAGGATTGTTTAAACATTGATGCGTAATTATATCTAAATAATAAATTTTTTATCAAATTTATACGAAAATATATTTATTATAGATTAAAGAAAGGTTCTGTGTTAAACGTTTCGTAATAAAATAAATCACTGTCGAAAAACAGGACTATTAATTAAAAGGCATTTTTCGTTCGTTAATTAAAACCCTTCTATCTTTAAAATTATTAACTTTAGAGAAATAACAGCCATTATGAAAATTTTTCTTTTAAACTCATATTTTCGATTATAAAGAAGAAGTTTCAAATAAAAAAATATTACTCTGCACAGAAAGGATAATAATTTTTGTCCATTATTTTACCTAATCACGCTTTTTTTTTGTAAAAAGTAGTGATCTCATCGAATAAGTGTCAGAACAACTTTCATTCCTCTTCTTTACCTCTACAATAATGGAAAAGAAAATTTTTTTAAATATTGAAAGTTAATTCAATAATTAATTGATAATGAAAATTTAATTAAGTGCTTATATCTAGAGAACGCCATAAATGCCAGAGGGCTAACACGCAGATTCGGAATCATGAGATCAGCCTGAACAAGAATCATTAACAACATTGCATATCAAACGCGAATCCGACGGAAGTGGGTATGGCGTTCGGACTATACCTGAAAATGAAGCAAAAAGTTTGCCGACCACTGGTCTAGATTCTAGACTCTAGAAAATTTTAAAGCTTACATCTAGGCCTTTGGGCAAGGTGGTCATAAATCGCCCATGGTACCTGAGACCAGTAGGTACGCGCAAGCGATCGTCTTTTTCTCCACAGGCTACCTGTGTACCCTTTCTCTACCATTATGCAACGATACAGCCCGTCACTTGGATTCGAAGTTGCTGCAGCCCTTCGAGGTTTGGTCCTTTTCTTTTCAACTTGCGTATTTCCTCTCTATTTCCTGGCCTATTCTTAAATTAAAAATGCTAGTAGGTCCTCAAAATCCTAGACATTTTTGTGAGTTTGAGAATATATTCGTACAATATACATGGATTCTTAACTATTCCGATTTGCAGTTCGAATTTTTGCAACCACTTAATAATAATTTATTTTTTCATTTTAATTTTAATTTTAACTAAAATTAAAACTTTTATACTGATATCACGTTTCATATTAATATTTCTTAATTAAAATCTGCGGATAATAACATAAAAAAGACACTGATTTTTCAATTGTTTGAGCAAAAATTGTAAAAAAAAAAATGTTTGATTTTGTGAGTTACGGCACAAGCGAATCATGAAAATTTTCGTGATGATTTCGAGTGTTTTGGTAGAAAAAAAAACACTTTTTTACCGAAATCTACGGAAAGATAAATTGATTAATAATCACTTTTATTTTATTGATATTAAAAGTGTAATTTAGAATGCAATTTAATTTCGAGAAAAGCCCGCCAAATATAAAAGTATATCAATCAACATTAAATAAACAAAAGTACAAATTTTGCATTATTTTTCGAGTGTTTTGGTAGAAAAAAAAACACATTTTTACCGAAATCTATGGAAAGATAAATCGATTAATAATCACTTTTATTTTATTGATATTAAATGTGTACTTTCGAATATAATTTAATTTCGAGAGAAGCCCGCCAAATAAAAAAGTATATCAATCAACATTAAATAAACAAAAGTGCAAATTTTGCATTATTTTTCGAGTG
>NC_046660.1:131478556-131493692 GCF_010883055.1 Belonocnema kinseyi
CCTAATGGACAAAGTAAGTAACGAGATAATTCTAAAAGAATGTGGTGCAGAAGAGACGCTAGTAGACACATGGGAAAGAAATCGGTTAAGATGGTACGGACACGTTGAGAGAATGCCAAATCAACGACTAACGAAACAAGTGTATCAAGGTAAAGTAAATGGCAGCGTGCCCAGAGGTAGACCGCGTAACGAATGGTTAGAATGTGTGAATGAGACCTACATAAAAAGTCACAGAAACACGAGAGCCTGCATGAAAAAATGCATGGACATAAAAGAAGCTAGAGAAGTATGCCAGGACAGGAAAGTATGGGGGCAAATAGTTAATAAAAAGAGTTTTTAGTAGAGTGAATGCCGCCTGAAACAAAGACCTTGGCTATTAATGGACCCAAGTGGGGAACCTTACATAACGACTTCGTGAGGTTCTTCGCTTGGGGTGATTGCTAGAGAGATTGATCAGCAACTTGGGTCGGAGCAGTGTTGCGGAACGAACGTGTTATTTACTTAAATAGCACGGCAATTCTGGATCAATCTGAAAAATCTCTATCCCTTTCACACACTACTCCTTTCCCCTGCCGAGTGAGTCACGCCTACCCCGAAAGGGAAATGGCTTAATGGTGTAATAATAATAATAATATTTAGTTTTCCCCTAGCGAATTTGAGATAGCCGTTTGAAGCGCCTAAGCCGTTTCGGCGCAACATGTTACGGCGGGTACAGTGCGGCACAGTAAAACAGGGCTAGTTTGTATCTGCGCATTTAAAATAATGCGTCTTCACCGCCTGTTCAAACCGGGCCTTGAAACCGGACCGGCAAAAGCGTATAGTGTATCTGGCCCCTTATAGAAAATTCGTATCAAATTATTACGTCACATTATTACACACGCGAAAAGTAATATTTAGCAAATGAATAAAAGTCTGCAACTTGAAAGAATTTTAAGCAAGTGTGAGTAAGATAGGAGAAAGACATTGACATTACATTTTATATTTAATTGAAATAAGTGAAATGAGCCCAGCGTGTCCTAAACGACGTTAAACTATTCCAAATTGTAATTTTTGTTTCTTTTTTAATGAAATAAAATCCATAAAAAGATTTAATATAAACAAATGAAATGTTGCTCTCTCTCTCACATAAGTCAGATTTTAAACTCTAAATATTTGTTTTGCTTTCGCACATATAAAAAAAAGGTTTACAAAAAGATTAGTGTTTTATTTTTAGAAGAATATTATTGGAATTAAATTGGGTAGAAAAGCATTTTTAGGTACAACTTTTTACACAATTAATACTGTTCCTCTAATAATTGAGACTTTTAGTGTGCCTAAACATGTAGATATTTTTTATACGAATTCATTGGTACTATATAAACTGTTTTCGTGTTTATTTAGTTCTCCTGTATTTATCTTACAATAAAAATAAAAAATATGATTTAAAATTATTTTAAAAAATATTTATAAGATGCGACTAAATTCGTTTAAATATATATTGAAGTCCATGTACATTAAAAGTCTAAATTATCAGAAAAAACTATCTGGTAATTATTTTTTATAATATTAGAGAACGAAATTAAATTTTTCATAAAACAATAGGTAAATATTGTCGTAAAAATTTTATTATCAGCATGAAAGCAACGAAGATAATTAGAGTAAATATTCGGAGCAACTTTGACCTCGATTAGGATGTGCAAGAAGTAAACTTGGCGATTTTTGGACTACCTTAATGGATAATAATCAACAGAGCTGTGTTACAAACCGTGAAATCTACACGCTAGCGTGATAAGCTTGGATTATTTTAATTTAACATAAAATTCTATGTTAATTTTTTCTTAATATCTATTAATACAGATGCAGATAAGTTTCTTCTTATGCCAGAAGGATGCATCTTGACACAAATAAAATTTCCTTTTAAATTTAAGGTTAAAACTAATTTCATTATGTATTGTTAGGTTTACATACATATGGGTGTGTGTTTGGTTTTTATGGATATATTGTATTTACATACAAGATTTTTTCTAAATATGCATCTAGTTTATCTCTAAAGTAATACAAGATATTAAAAGAAGTGTTTGGAAACATTTTCGCTAACTGAAATGCTTATACTTTTTTATTGTAAGAAAAATGTTAAAGACATTATTTTGATATGAATTGCGCACTAAACACTCGTGTTGCTATTTTTACAACGGTCAGAACGTATTTAACCTCCTTTGTATTTAACTGAAATTTGTATATTTTAGTTTTTAAACACTTATGAAATATTTATTTAACTTCTCTACTGGCATACACAGTGCAAAGGCATGACGGTTTAGCTTTTGTTTACAATATTCGAGCAAAGTATTTGATTTGAAATAATTAAGAATTTCTCATTCTATAATATTCTAAAAATTTGTTATTTATTACAGAAAATTATTTCTACAGTTGTAACTTTTCTTTGAGTGGCATCCATAACCTACAATTTATGAAATTTTTCAGATACCGTGCACTTAGTGTGATCTTTTGAATAGCATGGTGTAAGTGTGCAATTCACTTAAACATGTCGATATTCACGGCCAGGGATTACCCCTGAGTTTACTCTTTAATCGTCTCATTTAAGTACAATAGTCTTCTTGCCCATTAAGAAGATTCGTGTTGGTCGTAAATATTTCGAGCAGCGCAATGCGGCTTTTCAAGCATTCGTCAAAGAATGAACAGAGTATTTCGCTTGAACGCCACGTAACGATTAACGCAGGCAGTTATATGTAATTGTAATAATTGTAGAGCCAACCGACAAGCTAGGTCCTTCTTACATCATGTATTATCGAAGGATAAAGGATGAATGAAGAAGAGGACAATCGCACCATATGTTCAGCTGGTGGGAAAGTAATTATCCGTCACTTGTAGCATATATTAGAGATATCCTTGATTTTGTCCTTAATTGTTTTTTTTTTCTGGTTTAGCGAGGCCTTCGTTTAGTTTCCATACCTTTTATTAAAGTTCTTCTTCGCGAAAATCCTTTCTTCGCCTATGTCCCAAAGTGGAAAGTCAAAAGCCCCCTCAGTAAGGTACATTAAGCTAGCACCTCCACAATCGAATTTTTTAATTTTTCATAGCTCAGAATTTTGGGCTTTTTTTGGGCTGCAATAAAAATTTTTGGGCTCCTTTACTTTTTTCAAAAAATCAATTTTCTTGTGGAGGTGCCAGCCTGCATTAACCCAGCACCTCCACTTCTTTAAATCACTAAATAATAAAAATTCAATTACACCAGACTTTTGGGCTTTTTTGGGGATCTTAAAAACCGCAAAAAAAATTTTCCCCAAACCAACCCTTAACTTCCAAAATCAACCCCCTTCAAAAAATTGAAAATTTTCAGTTATTTATTAACGTGATATTTTTGGGCTTTTTTTGGGCTCCCAGAAAATACCCTCTTCGATTTCTGGGCTCCAACCCTTACAGTAAAAAATTAACCCCATTGAAACACGCAGATATGAAATTGTCAAAAAATAACTTTTATTACATTTTAGAGCTTGAACAGAGTCTCAGATTTTTGGGCTCCTCGAAAATACACGCTACGATTTTTGGGCTTCAATCCTTAACGTCAACAATCAACCCACGTAGATACTACTTTGTCAAAAAATGAATTTTTCTAGATTTTTTCAATGGAAATAAAGTATCTGATTTTTGGGATCCTCGAAAATAACCGCTACGTTTCTTGGGCTTCAACCCTTAACGTCAAAAATCAACCCCTCTCTTCCACGTAAATACAACTTTGTCTGCAAATAAATTTTTCTAGAATTTTTCAATGGAAATACAGTCTTTGATTTTTGGGCTCCTCGAAAATACCCGATATGATTTTTGGACTTCAACCCTTAATGTCAAAAATCAGCCCACGTTCATACCGCTTTGTGAAGAAATCAATTTTTCTAAAATTTTTTAATGGAAATAGAGTCTCTGATTTTTGGGCTCCTCGAAAATACACGCTACGATTTTTGGGCTTCAACCTTTAACGTCAAAAATCAATCCCTCTCTACCACGTAAATACAACTTTGTCTGCAAATAGAGGACCCCGCACTAAATGTATGGGAAAATGGCTTTCGGTGGATTTAGCTGAAACTTTGTAATTTTTAAGGTTATAACTGCCGGATGAAATATCCGTAAAAAAATCCAAAAAAATGGACAGTTTTAGCGTTATGCGTCGCTAAGCGCTCAAGAGCAGTGAATAAAACGAATTATAACCGATTTTGTTACAAAAGCGATGTCAACATAGAAATCACGGTTCAGATCGTGGTCTGTTAATGTTATAAAGTAACATTAGTAACAAGTGCGCACATACCGATAATAACATTCTACCCTTCGCAAGAGGATTAAACGCTAAGCGCTCAAGATCAGCGAATAAAACCAATCCTAGTAACTTTAGCGACAAAAGCGATGTCACTGTAAGAATCACGCGACAGAAAGTAGTCAGTAATATGTTTAGCTAAACCAATGAGTTATATTGCGCGCTTCTCGAAACGTTCAAACGCTAAGCGCCCAAGATTTGAATTTGACTAAGCAATTCCTTTTTTAAAGACATAAATGGTATCCAAAGTAACATTAGTAACTAGTGCGCAAATCGATAATAACAGTGTACCCTTCGCCGGAGGGTCGAACGCTAAGGGCCCATGATCAGCGAATAGAACCAATCCTAGTAGCTTTAGCGACACAAGCGATGTCTGTATACGAAACACGCATCAAGAAGTGGTCAGTAACATATTTGGCGAAACCCATGACAATATGAGTCAACACCGTTGACTCATATAGCACGCTTCTCAGAACGGTCAACGGTGTAGGCGAAAATATGACAGACCATGATCTGAACCGTGATTTCTATGTTGACATCGCTTTTGCAACAAAATCTGTTGTAATTCGTTTTTTTCACTGATCTTTAGCGCTTAGCGCCACATTGTGCTAAAACTGTCCATTTATTGGATTTTTTTACGGATATTTCATCCGGCACTTATAACCTTAAAAATTACAAAGTTTCAGCTAAATCCACCGAAAGCCAATTTCCCATACATTTAGTGCGGGGTCCTTTATTTGTAGACAAAGTTATAATTACGTGGTAGAGATGGGTTGATTTTTGACGTTAAGGGTTGCAGGCCAAAAATCGTAGCGGTTATTTTTGAGGACCCCAAAAATCAGAAAATTTATTTCCATTGAAAAAATCTAGAAAAATTGTTTTTTGACAAAGTTGTATCTACGTGAGTTGATTTTTGACGTTAAGGGTTGAAGCCCGAAAATCGTAGCGTGTATTTTCGAGGAGCCCAAAAATCAGAGACTCTATTACCATTGAAAAATTCTAGAAAAATTGATTTTTTAACAAAGTATCTACGTGGGTTGATTTTTGACGCTAAAGGTTGAAGACCAAAAATCGTAGCGTGTATTTTCGAGGAGCCCAAAAATCAGAGACTCTATTTCCATTAAAAAACGCTACAAAAATTTATTTGCAGACAAAGTTGTATTTACGTGGTAGAGAGGGGTTGATTTTTAACGTTAAGGGTTGAAGCCTGAAAAACGTAGCGTTTATTTTCGAGGATCCCAAAAATCAGAGACTTTATGTCCATTGAAAAAATCTAGAAAAATTCATTTTTTGACAAAGTGGAATCTACGTGGGTTGATTTTTGACGTTAAGGCTTGAAGCCTAAAAATCGTAGCGTGTATTTTCGAGGAGCCCAAAAATCAGAGACTTTATTAAGCTCTAAAATTTAATAAAAGTTATTTTTTGACAATTTTATATCTGCGTGTTTCAATGGGGTTAATTTCTTACTGTAAGGGTTGGCGCCCAAAAATCGAAGTGGGTATTTTCTGGGACCCCCAAAAAAGCCCAAAAATATTCCGTTAATAAATTACTGAAAATTTTCAATTTTTTGAATGGGGTTGATTTTGGAAGTTAAGGGTTGGTTTGTGGAAAATTTTTTTGCGGATTTTAAGAGACCAAAAAAAGCCCAAAATTCTGGTGTAATTGAATTTTTATTATTTAGTGATTTAAAGAAGTGGAGGTGCTGGGTTAATGTAAGCTGGCACCTCCACAAGAAAATTGATTTTTTGAAAAAAGTAAAGGAACCCAAAAATTTTTATTGCAGCCCAAAAAAAGCCCAAAATTCTGAGCTATGAAAAATTCAAAAATTCGATTGTGGAGGTGCTAGCTTAATGTACCTTGTTTTTCATGATTAAAGCCAGAACTACGCATCCTATCAATGAGTAAACCATAACAAATTTCGAGATCTTTTTCAAATAAACAATTTTTGTCAACTCATCTTCTACTGTATTTTGCATAGTTTGGCCAAAGAATGTAATTTTTGGATTTTTCATTATTTTGCATGCTGTCAAAATTAGAATTTTTTATTTGTCAAGAAAATTGAATAAGTTATTATGACAGTCTTTGAAGGAATTCAAAAAGCAACATTTTTCTTATTTTGACTTTTTTCATATTGTGCGTTATTTGGCTTGAAATGTTTATTTTCGTGTGTTTTTTGGATTTTGTATATGCTATGACTCTGGTAATTTTTTGTTTTATGAAAAATTTCATTAGGATAAATTGTTCGACTTTTTAAATACTATGCATATCCACAGAGAATTTTTATAATTTTGAAAAAAGTGGTCTCGAAAATGCTTGAAATGTGCCCACTTTTGAATTTTTATCCAAAATGTCTGGCCAACGAACATCAACTCTAGTTCAGGACACTGAACGAGTGTACCAAACGCCAATCTAATTGAATACATTTTGCAAAAGTTATTGCGGAAGAAGACAGACATACACGGTTAGACAAAATTCGTACGTCACACCGAAGTGCGAACTTGTACTGATCCGGTGCGATATTTTGGTGTGAAAGAGCACTTCTTTTACTGAAATACACTCCTCCTGTGTAAAGTTGGTAAATTTACGAACTCTCAACTTTCCAGTGTTTAAAATCCTAACGAATTACACCGAGGAGATGTGAAAGTCTTAATATAAACTTAAAGTTTCACTGGAAAGTGTGAATTCAAACACTAAGCCGAAGCGAGAATAGTACATTTCGATACGTGTTTGAGAGGAGGTTGTTTAGTGAATGAGACGTTTTCCTCAATAGCGAAGCGAGTGAGAAAAGTATCATTCGCTAAAAATAACCTCTCACACAAATATCGAACAGTATTTAATATCACGAAAGGCGTAGAATTCTTGTTAAAGTTGAGATTTTAAGGTTAGACTGGTATAAACATACAATCGACACTATGCGGTACGAAAACTAACACCGATAAGTTGCTTTACGCGCGCACGCGCAGTTAACTTGCGTAGGCTTGTGAAAGCTAAAGAACTTAGAAGATAAATTTATAACTAAAAAGATAATTTTTCAAGAAAGAAAATGTCAACAAAATTGTTGAACTTTCCTATTTTGAAACGAATTTTAATCTGTCACGATAAGAATTAATCCAAAAATGGACTAGTTACATTTTCAGATAAAAAATGGGATTTTTAACAAAAAAAATTAATCCTCAATATAAAATCTCTAAACGATATTGTCGATTTAGATTGTCACAATACTCTATTTCATTGCTATATGCGTGTGACACGGAGGCGTCAGTGGGTTAGACTGCATTGGAAAATATTGAAAAAATTGTCACGACTGCTCGTTCTTTGATAGCTACACGCGTACGACAAAGGCATCCGTGAGTCACCGTGAGTTAGACAGAAATAGAACTTGCACGTGTTTTCTTGAAGCTAATGATTCCAACGGAGCTATCTTGATCTGCGCTTGCTTTGATTTGATTGATGTTCATTGGCTATGATGCGCGTCTCTACTTGATATTTAAATACCTACGCGAACTAGAGCCAATGAGCGCCAGACAGTTCAAGCATGCGCAAGTATTCTTGGATCACTGTTGGGAATAATAATCGAATCAAAATTCGAAGTCGATATACGAATAGACGCTTCTCCTTTACCACCACCTTGGCATCCGTACCGTCGCAATACAGGGCGTCTGCTTGTAATTTATGATCGAATTCTTATTCCAATTTAAACCTCTCTGCTTGTTATTTATGAACTATTTTGATTTCAATGTCGGAAAGGACATTATAAAGCCTTCACAGTATTTAAACCAGCTATCTGGACCATTAAATATATGTAGCTGAGTGCCTGCGGAGAATTTTTCAGAGCTTCTCAGAGCCTTGAGAATCTTAAGCATATACTCTAAAATTTATATCGGTAGGATTAGTATATTTTTAATTACCAGTTAATGTTTAAGCTATTATTTGTTATCAATGTAAACATTAACATTAAGTATTATTCCTATGAAACATGGAATTTGTTCTAAGTTTTTGTATTAAAGTCCATTTCTGATGTAAAATGCGATAACTTTTTCAGATTTTGACGTTAGGAATTAATTTGAGAATACAAGAGCGAACAGCTGGTCGCAGAATTAGATCATTTTTGCCACTTTAATGTGAATCATTCGTATATCTACAAAAATCTATAAAATACTATTTTTTGCTATGAAAAGTTACGAAAATGTACTATAAAAACTTTATGAAAGTTAAGCTTTAACTCATTGTTCTTAATACGAAAAAAATACTCCGTCTTTCAAATACATTGAAAATTATTGAAATTTTTCATACAAACTTAACAAAAATTTGATTCAAATTGCAAAATGTAATATTAACCTCCAAATTTGAATAAGTTGCCACGACATTTTATATCAGCAATGAAATTTTATAAAAAATTCCATGCATCACAGGAATGTTAATGTTTATATTGAATGCAAATAATAACTAAAACTTTAACTTATAACTAAAAATACACCAATGTTACACTAACTTTACTCAATATCAGAATAGTATCATTAAACTCCTTGCACTTCACATTCACCACAAAAAAGATGTATAAAATATATAGGCTTCCACTGTTTTATGTGCTTTTAAATAATATATGGTTTTATAAATGTGGGATTGAATGAATTATTTTCAGGTTTATGGATGTATCGGGTCTTCATATCTGCCGACAATTTTGGCCAAATACTCAATTTTTATTTTATAAAAACACAATTTTGAAAACCTCCAACAACAAATACATACTATAAGGGATGTATGGGCACTTTCATTTTCACCCAATGGACGGCGAGAAATTAGTTTTTGACCAAATAAAAACGGAACTTACAAGAAAATAGTTGGATTCTCAATCAAAAAGACGAATTTTCAAGGGAGAAGTTTTATATTTCTAACAAATAACACCAATTTTCAACAAAATACGCGAATTTTCAAACAAATAATTCTATTTTTAACTAAAAAAGATCAACTTTCAATAAAAACTATGAAATATTTAACAAAAATAGAATAATTCAGTTTTTAGTATATAAAAGTTAATATACAAAAAAAAATGAAAATTTCTACAATAATATAAAAAGTATTTAAAATAAGATAGAATTCACTTAAAATCATCAGGTTCTACACATTATGAAGCAGAATCTCCTAGCGATTAATATTTTTTTATAGTAAATTATGCAAAGCGTTTTTTCTGATATAAGAAAACAAATGGAATTTGGACACCTATGTTGAGAATAATACAAAAACAGATTAATTCTTCGCCCATAAAATAATTTTTAACTAAAAAGATGAAATTTCACTAAAAAAATATCAAATTCTAAACAAAAATAAAATAATTCAGTTTTTAGTTTGTAAAAGTTAATATTCATAAAAAAAATGAAATTTTATGCATGTTATTTAAGATTTTAATTAAAACAGATGAACATGACACCAAATATTACAAATTGTAACAAAAAAGATGAATTTTCACTCACAAATATTAATTTTCTATTTAAAAATCTTTTTTAAGAAATAATATAATTTCAAACTAAATTAATTTTCGATGCAAGAACAATATTATGAAAAGTATTTAAAATAAAATAGAATTTACTTAAAATCAGGCAGGTTCTACACATTATATAGCAGAATCTTTCAGCGATTAACATTTTTTACAGTAAATTATGCAAGACGTTTTTCTCCTATCTAAGGCAAAAAAATCTAATTTGGGCATCTATGTTAAGAATAATAAAAAGCAGATTAATTTTTTACCCATAACATTAATTCGCTACAAAAAAAATATCAATTTTCAACCAACAATGATACAATTAAAATTTCCCTTAAATACATTCATTTTTAACAAACAAAAAAATCAAGAAAATAGTTGAATCCTCAATAAACAAGATAAGCTTTTAACAAAGAAAAATTATTTTCTACCAGAAGGACGCATTTTCAAATGAAAAAATTTATTTTTAATTAAAAATAGACATATATAAAACCAGAAATGGGATAATTCCTTTTTAGTTAAAAGAATTAATATTTAACAACAAATAATTAAATTTCAACAAATTATTTGAAATTTTACTAAAATAGATGCACTTGATGATACATAGTTGAACTTTCAAGCATACATATGTATTTTCAACCAAGAACCCAAAACTATCAATTTTTAATTCCAAATTTCAGTGTTCCACCAAAAGTTGGATAGTTGAATTTTAAGTTGGAGAATTTTATTCTTAACAAAAAAACGGAATGTGCAACTTAATAGATTTGTTCTTAATCACAAAAATGAATTTTCAAACAAGAAGACTAATTTCCTACCAAAATAATGAATTTTTATCGAAATATGTGCATTTTCAAACAAATGGTTGAGTTTTTAACTACAGAAGATCAATTTTTAACTTCAAATATCAATTCTCTAACAAAAATGGTATAATCCAATTTTAGCGTACATACATTAATTTTTGACTGACTATAAATGAACTTTCAACAAAATAGTTAAATTTTCAATCAAAAATATGAATTATCAAAGAAGAAGTTTTATATTTCAAACAAAAAACACCAATTTTCAACAAAATACATAAATTTTCAGACAAATCATTCCATTTTTAACTAAGAAAATCAAGGTTTAATAAAAAATATCAAATTTTAAACAAAAATAGAATAATTCAGTTTTTAGTATCCAAAAGTTAACATTCAATAAAAAAAATGAAATTTTCTACAGTTTATTTAAAATTTTAACCAAAACAGGCGAATTTGACACCAAATATTAAAAGTTTCAACAAGAAAGATGAATTTGTCAATCACAAGATTAATTTTCCCGTGTCCTCTGCGAAGGAGATCCTATTGCTTCTCTTTGCGGATGACCTTGTAATTTTCGCAAGATCTTGGCACGATGCGGAAAGCAAACTTAAGACACTAAAATCTTACTGTCTCGTAAATGGTTTAAACTTGAATGTAACAAAAACAAAAATCTTTCTCATGAGGAAAACTGGAGACTGCAAAAATTTTAAACCAATCTTTTGGGGAAATGAGATAATCGAATTCCATAATTCTTTTGTTTACCTCGGATTGCCTATTTCTTATTCAGGAAAGTTTTGCAAAGCAGCAGAATTTTTCACCAGAAAAGGACTAATAGCGGTGTTAAAGGCCCAAAAAATTCTAGATACTTGTAATAATCAGTCATGGGACGTCAACATTAAACTATTAAACTCCATTGTAAACGCTACAACCTTATACGGCTTCGAAACATCGGCTCTACGTTATGTAGACCGAATTGAAACAAGTGAAAACACAATATTTTAAAAGACTCTATAGGTGGCCAAAAAACACACCAAATCATTTTCTATTTCAAAAAACAGGTATAGAAACATTAAAATTAAGTGTAATAAAACGAGCTATGAGCTAGTGGTGTAAAATTCTAAAAATTCCAGAAAGCAGGTTTCCAAATATTTGTTATAAGCGCCTCATTGATCTTGATAAACAGAATAAAGTAAAGCCATGTTACAATTGGGCATCTCAAATTAAAGATATTATCTCAGCAACAGGAGACTGCACTCTATGGTCGCAACAAAGTACTTTGTGCAGTGGAGTGATTAGAAAAAGGTGTGAAAATGTCATAAACACGTGGCAAAACAATTTAAAAAGCTATATTATGGACAAAGCTATAAACTCAGGATACAGTTAAATGTACAGATACCTCAGTCACAGAGAGACAACACAGAGTCATAATTAAAATTTAAATTACCACTTAGCAAAATAAGAGTGATTAGCCAATTAAGATTAGCTTATCACTCCAGGATAAAAATTACTAACGGAGGAAACCCTTATATAGTTGACACAAACGTAAATTGCACCATTTGCAATATCAACGCTCCAGAAACATTAAATAATTTTCTTTTGTATTGCCCAATATATAATCCTATTAGAATTATATTCTTAGAACCTTACGTAGTCAATAATATCCCTAACAACACGGAACCAATACAACAATTGTTATGCATAAACAACGATAAACATTTAAATGGCTTGTATTATTATTTCGTTAATGCGCTCAAGATAAGGTCATTTATACTCAACGAATGAAACATACAAAATAAGAAAAAATCATTATATTTTTTAATCAAAATATATAGCCGAAGCAGGCGTATCATTATAATTTTTTACTAAATGTACCTTGTGTAATATTGACATATTACAATAGCTTCTTTGCTTCTACAAATAAAGTTCGTATCTAATGCAGTTTTCAGTTTATAAAAGTTAATATTTAATCAAAAAAACGAAATTTTCTACGCATTATTTCAAATTTTAACTAAAACAGATGAAATTGGCACCAAATAGTAGAAGTTTAAAGAAAACTAATTTTCAATCACAAAGATTAATTTTCTATTAAAGAAATTTTTAAAAATAAATAACAGAATTTTGTAGAAGTTGTTGGTGTAACCTGTTGGCTTTAGGGTCAGGTGAATTGATACTAATCAAGTTGTTTCAAATGTTTCGGCACACAATGGTGGCCTTCATCAGTGAGTTTTATTAAATCTGTGAAAAGTACACAATGTCTATCTTGTAGGTACGCAGTTTTACAATTGGAAGCATTATTTTATTTATTAATATCTTAGTCGTGAACTAATAGACAATGAAAGTTTTGTCATCAAGTTTCTATTTAATGAAACAGTTTTCAATCGCAAAATTTATTAACAAATTATTTTTTTAGTGGCGTGTATGTAATTATTTTAAATTTTGTATTGTTTTACTCCTTTTTTGTTATTTTTTATATAATCTGTCTGTACGAAAATTATTATTCTAAATTGTAAGAGACTTTATACAGATTTAAATTGTTTTTAACTAAATTAATTTTCAATACAAAAACAATATTATGAAAAGTATTTAGAATAAGATAGAATTCACTCAAAATCAAACAGGTTCTATACATTATTTAGCAGAATCTCTCAGCGATCAATTTTTTTTATAGTCAATTATGCAAGACGTTTTTTCCCATATAAGACAATAAAAAGTCGAATTTGGACATCTATTTTAAAAATAATAAAAAACAGATTCATTTTTACCCATAAAATTAATTCTCTACAAAAAACTATCAGTTTTCAACCAAGAATGATATAATTAACATTTTTGTTAAAGACACTAACTCTTAAAAAACAAAAAAAATATAAAAAAAAGTTAAATCGTTAATAAACAAGATAAGGTTTTAACAAAGAAAATTAATTTTCTACCAAAAAGACGAATTTTTAACTAAAAAAATTAATTTTCAATGAAACCTGAATTTTTATCGAAATATGTGCTTTTTCAAACAAAAGGTTGAATTTTCAACTAAAAGAGATCAATGTTTACTTTCAAATATCAATTCTCTAGCATGGATGGTATAACCCAATTTTATATTACATAAATTAATTTTTAACTAACTATGAAGAGATTTTCAAAAAAAAATGAACCCTCAATGAAAAAGATGAATTTTCAACCACGAAGGTTAATTTTCTACTTGAAAAAGACGGTTTACAAAAACTTAAATTTTTAAGAAAACAGGGTCCATTTTTTAATATCATTGTTCTATCAAAAATGGTATGATCGAATTTCCTCTTAAATAAATTTATTTTTCGCAGAGCCAATAATTTTTGACAAAATAATAGAATTTTAGAAAAAAGGTGAAATTTCAATGAGGAAGTTTATTTTTCTACCCAGAATGACTAATTTTCAACAAAATTCTGAATTTCAAAATGCTGTATGAAAACAAATAAATTTGTTTCCAAATAGTTCAATCATGAACGAAAAAAGATCTACTTTAAACCAAAAGGATTAATTTTCTACCAAAACAGAAAAATGAGAATAATTGAAATATTACGTAAAAAAGGTCAATTTTCAATTTACAATATCAATTTTCAACAAAAATAGTATAATCGAAATTTCTTTTTAAGAGATTGGTTTTTGACAATCTGAAAAGGAATTTTTTATAAATAACTGAATCCTTAATTAAAATGTTAATTTCAACCAGGAATATTACTTTTCTACCGAAAATTACGAATTATCTGCAAATTCTGGAAAGTTTCAAAGAAGTATATAATTTTTATCGAAAAATTATCATTTTTCACCCAAAAGTAATATAAGTAAATTTTACCATTATAAAAATTAATTAAAAATATATATATATAATTAAAAATTTGTCATAAGGACAACCACAGGATTTCGCCGGGAGTGGGTGCTAATATGAAAAATTGCACCCGCTTCCAGCGAAATCGCGGTAAAATTTCAGACATAATCACGTCTCACAACCGTGACATAGGTGGTTACAGTCTGTAAAGGAATCAATACGACGATCCAGCAAAAGCCTCGTGCACGCTATGAACACGGAGTGACCCAAGGACAACCGCCTTCTGCATTTTTCCCGCAAGTGTTCTAGCATATTGTTGACACGCAGGGATGCTTTTTAGGCTATTAGCAAGTGAAAGCTTGGCACCTCCAAGAGCGCCGATGATAAGAACGATCAGTTTAACAGAATATTCCGGGTACAATTGTTGCAACTCCCTTATAAGGTCTCGATACCTCTCTTTCTTTTCATTCTCCTTGGCTATGATGTTTTTGTCAGCTGGTGCCGAAAATTCGATAACGAATATGGTTTGCTTCTCGAAGTCAAGAAGAACCATGTCAGGCCTCGAGCGAGCAACAGAAACAATTGTCGAGAATATAAAGTTCCGGTATATGCGGCACTTCCCATTCTCGACAATTCACTCTATTTCCCTAGGAGCGTTTAGAGGAGCGATATTAATGTGAATGCCGTAGGAGTGACAGAGATGGTAATAAAGTACTCTTAGTGCCGCATTGTGCCTTTGAATGTAGGTCGTTCCCGCG
>NC_046660.1:131493792-131496774 GCF_010883055.1 Belonocnema kinseyi
GGAGGGTCTTGGCAGAGTCGAGATGGGTCAGAGAGAAACTGTTGATTTTCTCTGACCCATCTCTCCCTCCGCTCTAGACTTCTCTTAGCGTCAGATAGTATCTATATTCTCTCAACAATATGCTGCGTACTGTACAATATGGACGCGTACTGTCTTGCCCAGCCTATCTTTATGGCAAGTTGATGCATTCGTCTTTTGGTCTTATGATCAGCCGTTGGTTTTGTTTTACGGTTCGCATCGGTCAAAGCTCTCGCTGCATGATACACACAATAATTGATAGCCCATAGGTCGGATTCACCGCAAAAATGTCCACGAAGCTCGTCATCCATTCCAGCCAGATCTTTAGGCTTGAGAGAAACCTTGGTGTTGATGTTTTTCCGGGTCGTAAAGCATCGCTCTTCATCTATTGGATGCCAGCCCGCGGTTGGTCTTAGTGTCGCCTCTCTTTCCTTCTTACCGGCTTGTTCTAGCTGTGGTAGAGTAGGCGTTCCGCTTACATAGCCCCTTTTACGGAGTAGTTCAGCATGGTTTCGCAGACGTTGCTGCGAAAAGTGCGATAGCTCCGGGTGTTTCTCGCACCACAGAGCATGCAGCCGTGCCATGTAACCCCGTTCACGGGCACAGTCGCATCGTAGCAGTCTAGCAAGTCGTGATTCAGTTGCTCCGTCCACTCAAAGGTCACGAGATCCCGCCGATCCATCGCATTGAATCCATTTTCATTGGCTGCCCCATCTCTAGATTGGTCGGCATTGTTGGCCGACCCATTGTTGGGAGCCCTGCGCGTTCTGCTGTTTTGAACCGCACTTACTACAACTATGTTTGGTGTTGTCATTGTTGTTCCCACGAGAAGCTAGGGAAAGGGGTTCGTCCATCCTTGTAGAGCCCTGCATGCAAGGATAAGGCTGCTTACTCTGAGAGGTCGCCCGGTATCCCAGAGTCACCGTTCTAGACACCTCACCCAGGTGCCATTCAGCTTTCGGCACGGTTTTCATATATATACATTTGAAGAAAATAGTTGAATTTTCAATCAAAAAGTTTCGTTTTAAACAGAAACAGATGAAGCTTCAATTATGAACTTGATATTCAACGAAAAATAGGATAGTGCAGTTTTTAGTTAAAAAAATAATTTTCAACTTAAATAAATTTAATTTAAAAAAAAATCTGAGATCTCTACCAAAACAGATTGTAATTAAAAATATCAATACATTTTTAACCAAAAATGGAAAGTTAAATATTCACTTCAATAAATTAATTTTGAAAAAATAAGTATTGTTCGAAAAATTGTTGAATCCTCAATCAGCACACTTTAATTTAAAAATTTAATTTTCTACTAAAAATGTCATAGTTGAATTTTCTGTTAAAAAAATTAATTTTCAACAACAAAAAAAACATTGCTGTGAAAATTATTTCAAAGGAGATCGAATCCATTTAACATTAGGTAGTTTCTGTACTTCAAGTCGCTGAATCGATCAGAAAAGGAATTATGTTGTTTTTAGATAAAATCTGAGACCTTTTTTTTTTCGTTGTAGAATAAATTCTATGCTCGAGAGATTAATTTTTAACCAATAAGAATAATGTTTCATAAAAAAGACGAATTTTCAACTAATTACTTGATTTTTAAACTATAAGAGAACAGTTTTTTGAAATTTTTTGTTGAAAATATTCAACAATTTAGTCGATTTTTTTTCTGTTTTGACTGAAAATTGTTGGCATTCGACTACTTCATCAAATGCTAAACTAATTGAGTGAAAATGGATAATTTTGTGCTAAAGATTCATTATTTTAGTTGAAAATTTAATTGTTTTGTTTAAAATGCAGTTTTTGGTTCAATTCAGCTGTTATTGTTTTAAACTAATCATATTTTTAAGTTATTTGGTGAAAATGTATCTACTTATTTAAAAGTTTAACTATTTTGTTAAAATGTTAGGTGTTTGGATAAAATTTAACTATTTGGTTGAAAATTCGTTAGATTTTTTAAACTAGAAATTAAACTTTTTCATTTTCAGTGTAAACGGCTATGTTAAAAATTTGGCTTTTTAATGAACGATTTGCATTTACAACCGAATAGTTGAACTTTTAACCAAATATTTAAATTTCCAACCTACAAATATAAATTTTAAACTGAAGGGCCAAATTCTCAATTACAGAAGATTAATCTTTATCCAAAAGAGTTGCATTAAAAACATTTACTATATAGTAGTGCTGAACATATTAAAAAAAAAAGAATTTCAACAAAATATTTAAATTTTTAACCATAGTTGAATGTTTGTACAAGTATTAGTCCGGGAGCTGGGTATGTTCCCGTATGCATTCAAGAGGCGAAAGGTAAAAACGAGTTAATCTTATTGAATATTTTTCGAAAATTGAAGCAGCAACTTGTTCTTTGAAAGCTCCTCTACCTATTCATTGTATGCGACATTGGATTAACCAGTCGGAAGCCTAGTTATCGCAATTTACAAGTAGCGCCTTTTGTGCGCGCAACAGTGCGTTTGGCGCTTATGGCCGGCTTATACCTCGATCTGGAAATGTTAAAATGCGAGCGTAAACAGCATCTTTCTTCCTCAAGGCCGCAAGTCCAAACTTTGTTTCGGCCATCCGGCCCACCTGAAAGTTTCCCGTCGGCACCGCCGCATATTACACAATTTTTTACTTGACAAACTTGAGTATTACACAATTGAATAGATTTTGTTTCCATAATACTGCCAAAACTATACAGAAGTCCATAACGACATGGTAAACGTGCAAGATCGATGTTCACAGTGGCACAGACAGCGTGCTCAGACTTGCAACAACCATGCGCCCTCGAAAAAAAAGTAAACAAGCACCGACTTGTCAAATTCGGAAAAGTAAAGATTCCCGCGAAAATATTTGAATATTTACATTTAAACTTACGGAATACTGTAAAATATTGCATAATGAAAAATTCCAAAACAGTAGATCCTATAAAATTATCCAGTAAATACATTAATATTTTTAAAATAT
>NC_046660.1:131496874-131498040 GCF_010883055.1 Belonocnema kinseyi
TTATTCAATCAATTTATTTACGAATTTCCATTTGTATTATATTTCTTTGACGAGGGTAGCGAAAATATTGTTTGTTTTTACGTATTTCTAACGGCCCATTGATTCTGAATTTTTTAATTGAAAATAAATAATTTATTAATTAAAAACTTAGCATTAGTCAATTTTATTCTCATTTCTGAGTTGAAAAAGTTTTGTCTTGAAACAAGTTTACGCCGAACTTATCAGCCAAGGCAAGGGGCCCGTCTTGAGACACGTAAACGCTGTCTTACCTCTCGTGACCATAAAAGTAAGAGAAAGGGTTATGTCCCGATTCAATTTGGAGATGCAGCCAAGAATCGATGTCTTGGAGACGGACTCAAGACATCACCAAGTCGAACTCAGGTCGAAGCATTTTTACTCAGGGGGTGTCACGCGAGTTATCCTTATCCTTGTAGGGGTGAATAGAACAACAAGACGTTCAAGGTGTACAAAAAAGCGAAATATAAGCTCGTTCTACAAGTTCTAACTTTCACCAATTAACTATTCAAAGTAAACAAATAAAATTACTGCACTCTTAGTAATTTCTATCCAACTTTGCACGTGCTCAGGTGGTATTTGTACAACTGTACACGTGCACAGTTGTGCAAAAAGTCTTACTTCGAAAAATCAGACAAATTTGGCCAGACTCAAATATGGTTTATACCAATGATTTTTTTATCAACTTAATGCTTCTGAAGATGGTCTAAAAACTTCCATACTAAAGAAAGTTCTTATGATTTATGATTTTTTATTAACTTAGTAATCGTCGATATAATATTCGAACTCCTCTCCACCTCCTTCAAACAATAGGGAATAGTCCCAATGATTTTTACATTCTCATCAGAGAAGGTATTGGATTTGTGTGAAATTAGACCCCCCTCCCCCGTTTTTGTCGCATGTCCATGTTTTGAGACCCCTTGAGTCCGAAAAACAGGTTTTTACGAATGTGTCTGGCTGTCTGTTATCCAAAATCTCTATAGGTGTAAAGTTCGGTGTCGAACGTGAGAGCGTACCTACTAGGCAGTCTGATAAGTACCTGAAAATTCTAAGAGATGGCATTAGTATTCTCTAATGTGAAACATTTTCGTCGAGCTTGATCCTTCAAATGACGCCTGTCAAAAGTTCAGCCATTTTTGTTTACGCTTTTA
>NC_046660.1:131498140-131507884 GCF_010883055.1 Belonocnema kinseyi
GATGGGATTTGGGTGCTTTTGAATAAAGTACACACACAGTTAGAATGAACGATATTTAAAATAGGCATCTGCTCTCTCAGAAGACTCAAATTGCACTGCTCCTAGACGAGAGCTTATACAGTGTGTAGGGAAGCTAGTCTCACGCAGTTACACGCATTCTATAAAGCCATTGGGCGTAATTTCTCACACTCCCTCTCGACTAATTTGCTTTACACATTTATAAATGTTATTCTTGATTATTTTATATATATATATATATATATACACGGAGATATATTTTCAAACGCTTTATCGCATTATTTCAAACTTTTTAATTTAACAATGATTTCGCACTTATCAATATTCTGTAACTGAAAATACTACTTTTGTTATTTTTGTAGATTCACATTTCAATATGAGTCCACTTTTACATCTCGAACAAATTGTTTTCTCTCATGTTAACTTATACTAATATTCTCTCATCTCAATAGTAGTCCCAGTGATTTTCTTTCACTCATTTCAAATAACGCATCTCTTTCATTAATTGACTGTAAGATACAAAAAAAATTAGTTAAATTATTTTTTATCAGTTTCACCTGAACAGTGTTCATTATTTTCTCTACAAAATATTGATGCATGTTAAGTGGAAAAGCTTTGGTAAATATGTCAGCTATCTGATCTTTTGAGGGAACCCAACCTATTTTTACTAATTTTCTTTCAACACACCCCTGTACAGAGTGTTTCCGCACTTCAGTCATATGTCTCAGCTTGTTACCACCACCTGTCTTAGCACTCAATGCAACATACTCCGCTTAACAAGTTGACAAGGCAACTTACGGCTGTTGTGTGTTCTCCAAGTTTTCGTATCTCCAAAAAGTTTATTTACGTACCCACATGTTGTGAGCGACCGTTTGCAATCTGCAAACCTTGCATTAGAGTAAGATTTCAAATAATTTCCCTCTCTTGTATATCTTAATCCCAGAGTTTTTAAACCTTTAAAGTATCTAAATACTCTTTTAACCATTTGCCAGTCATCCTCAGTAGGATTAATTTGGTGACTACTTAGCACATTCATGGCGTAAGATATATCAGGTCGAGTTGCTTCAGCCAGATAAAGCAAACTACCTATGGCTTCCCTGTATCGAACATTTTTCCTCGTCTCTATTTCCTTCATAACCTCGTCATTGAAGATCTCGTATCTCTGTTTTCTCTCTCTGTTAGCTACTTTTCTAGTTACCATATGGGGTTTTCTGTGGGTGTGTTTCGTCAAATTTCAATTTAATTAAAATTTCGTCTATATATTTTTTCTGGCTAAGATTGAGTTCACGTGTTTCTCGGTTTCTCTTTACTGAAATTCCATGGAATTCTTTTGGCTCGCCTAATTCACTCACTTCAAATTCGATCTTTAATTTCAATTTTACTTCTAATTTATTTTTATTGTTACTCGACATTATTATATCATCAGCGTACAACAATAAAATGAAGACTTTCTCACGTTCTTTCCAGGTAAACAAACATGGCTCATTCTTATCATTTCTCAATCCTACGATCAATACCACCTCATTGAATCTTTGATTTCACTTCTTTGGACTTATCTGTAGACTATAGTAGACCATACAGAGCGCGCTTTATCTTACAAACTTTATTTTCTCTTTATTTTAGAGTAGCTTTTGCGCCTTCTGGGATTTCCATATAAATTTCCTCATCTATTGACCCATTCAAGAATGCCGTTTTTACGTCCAATTGGCACATCTCTATATTGCATTCATTTGCAATAGCAAAAACAGATCTAGTTAGGGGTAATCGAGATACTGGAGCATAAGTTTCACTTAAATAATAATTTGCTCTGTCTTTAAATATTCTTATCACTAGTCGAGTTTTATATTTGGTTCTACTATCGCTTTCAATTTTTCTCTTAAAAATCCACCTAGAATCTATTATATTTGCTCTTTTGCCGCCTTTCGTCATGTCTGATCGATCTACCAAGGACCTCGTTTTCATACATGGAGCCTAACTCTTCGCTTACTGCTCTCTGACCAAATTCACTCCCCCCAGCTTGCATTGCTTCTCTATATGAAACAGGATCTTGATTGATATTTGCAATCATTGCATGGTAAATCTTAGCTTCAGTATCACTCCTTTCCGTAACAACCTCATGAGATAAACTCATCTTCTTTATTATATTCATAATTTCAGAAAAACTACTGTCATTGACTTTATTTGTATTACTTTCAGTCTCAGTTAAAACTATAACCTGCCTCCTCGTACGTCCTTTTTTCCTCTTCTCTTCTCCCTCCAGTTTCAAAAATGTCTCCTCTTCATTCTCATCTCTACCAAATTCAACAAGCCATTTCTCTTGATTAGATTCATTTTTCTCGACCGGCCAATCTTTTTTACTATCTTCTTTGTACTTATCTCCATATACTAATTTTTCATTAAAGCGCGCGTCTCTGCTTTCATAAAATTTACCTTCTTCGGGTTTTAAAAACTGATATCCTGTAGGCGTGTAACCCACAAGGATCACACGTCTCCCTTTATACGTAAACTTAGGACCAATCTTTCTCTGAACCTTGATATACGCAACGCATCCAAATCGTTTCAGCTGATTTATGTCATAATTATAATTCGTAGCGAATCTTTCCATTGGCGTAATCATATTGTTAGACTTGTGCGGTGTTCTGTTGTCGGCGTACATAGCAGGACTTAAAGCTAAGTCCCACATAGTCTCTGATTGTTTCGCATCATACATGTACGCTTTTACTTTCTTTATTACAGTCTGATTTAACAGCTCAGAAACACAATTATGTTCAGGTGTATCTGGGCTAGCAAGTTGCTGCTCTGCACCTAACTTCTTTAATATGTCTATTGTGCAGCCACCTGTATATTCTGCACTTTGATCTGTCCGCAGATAACATACTTTTGCATCTCTACCTAACAAATTTTTAGCACTTCTCACAAATGACTCAAAACATTGACCAGTTTCGCTTTTTTCCTTCATTGTATATGATATTGCTAATTGTATATGATATTACTAATAGGTCCCATTGTATCAGAATGGACGACTTGGAACGGTTCTGTTGCCCGTCTACGTATGGAATTAAACGGACTTTTGTTTAACTTTGCAATCATGCACACCTCACAATCTAATAATGTATCATCAAAAATCGCGTGTTGTATTTTTTTTATGTTTTGGCAATTTCTTTTGAAGAGCTTGACGATAGGCAATCAGCGCATAACCTAACCTTCCATGTCAAAGCATGCCTCTGTTATTTTTAGTAAATAATTTATATTTTTGGTCAAATGGAGATTCTTGATCTGATAGTTATATTACCGGTAACTTATCTGTATCGTGGAACCTCCTGTCCAATTTGTATCAAAATTTGAATTTTCACAAATCAATTTATTTTCGTTTTTAACTTTATTTTCTACACACTAATCTCTTTTCGCGAGACTTGAATCATTTTCATCTATTTTTAATTTCTCTATTTCACTCTCATTCTGATGACTATCATTATTCTGAATTTTATCCCGACTTTGTATGTTAGATTCTGACGTGTGAAATTCTTCTGATATTTCTCTTGCCGTTACCCTTCTCGTTTTATATCTTACTCATCATATATCTGTTTTTATTGATATCGAACTCAATTATCCCATATATGTAGTTTATTATAAACCCCAGTAATGAAAGGTTCATTTTAAATTGGATCAAAAATATCAATTTGCTGTTTGTCAAGGTAAACACTAAGCCCTAACTCCGCAAATTTTCTAAGTGGTAATACATTTTTTGGAAGTTCCTCTGAATATATAACATTCTCAATCTCAAATAATCTATTTTCATCTAACATAACTTCAATTGTGCCTGCTCTCTCCGTCCTTACATTTGCTGACGAATCTTTATCAGCGCATCTAATTTGACCATAATCTGTCTTATTAATTGATTAAAAAATTATTTTGGAATTTGTAAGGTGTTCTGTCGCACCTGAATCAGAAAGAAATTTAGTAAAGATTTTACTTTGATTAAAATCACTTTCCATATTATAATTACTATGATTTTTTGTAATCATTTGTAATCATTTCACCTCTATCCTTTTTAATTTGAGCAAAATGTGCATATTCTTCTTTCTCTTTTGATTTACTTTGATCCTTATTACTTCCCCTGTCATTTTTATTTTTGTTTTTATAACCGCCTCTTCCTCTGTTATTCTTAGCTCTCTTCGCATATCTGCCCCTCTCATCACAGTTCTTTCTTTTCAAACCTCGTGTTGCGTAGTCATTATAACTTCTTCCTCCTCTAAAATTTTGGTTCTTTCTATTGTATCTATAATTTCCTCTGGCAAAGCTACGGCTTATGCATCTGCCTCTTTCTGACCTTGTATTCACCTTTTTCACTGGGCATTCAATAGCTTTGTGATCAGTTACTTGACCACATTAGTAGCGCTTTTTCAAACGAGTGCCTCTGAACCGGTAGTTAATTGCTATATGACCACAGTCATCACATTCGTAACACCTATCCTTAGAATTTCGTCCCTGAGTTTGCATTAGAGTCCTAGTTTTATACGTTGCAATTTGATTGTTATTGGCCTCTATTTGAAGAAAAAAAAGTTTTAGTTGGTTATAACTCAGACCATTTGCAGTTGAGTTTTTTGTCATAAACTCAAGAGACTACATCTCGGGAACTGTGGTCATGATATCATTAAAGAAGGCATCGCTCTTCTCACTTTCTGATAGTAGTGTAACTCCTGATAAATTTTTATAATTGCTGACTATGACTTCAAACTTATCGCAAAAATCTGAAGCCTTCTCTTTATTTGGGTAATATTGTAAATTGTACAATTGTTTCCAGATTGACGTTGACGTAATATTATTTCCACACTTTTTTAAATCTCTTGTTCTGTTTAAAATTTGTGCCGGGTCTTTTATTTGTATTACTTTAGCATGATACTTTTGATCGAGATGATGAATCAAAATATCTCTGACTTTATATTTTTGTTTATCAATCGTAGCTGCATCTAAATTTTTATTTGCAGAAATTATAGGATCAATTATATATAACCAATCACTACTCCTTAATTCAGAGGTAAAATAATAATAGAAGTATTCAAACTTTGTATTAGCAGTTAATTTATAATCGCGTGTCATTCCCGGATCTTTATTTATAATTTATAATTTAAGCATTTCTTTCATTTTACTTGCTACACTTTCTGAGTTTAATTTTTCCTGTGAATTTTCGCCTATTCCTAGTTTTTTAAATTCTCTTTTTATTAGATTTGACACTTTATTATCTAACATGTCAAATTCATCAGGAGATACACTATCTTTGTTTTGCTCACTCGTCTCATCTTCATCTCTCATCTCATCTCTTTCACCCTCATAGTAATAACTCATCGTCTTCTGATGTTCTGCTTTCATGTCTGCCATACTCTTTTTGAATTCAGCACATATATTCTCTATGGTTGCTGTTTGTTCAGCAAACAGATCTCTTTGCCTTTTAAACTCATCGTTAACTGCCTTATGAAGTCTCCAATTTGGTGAACGCATCCTTCATACTTTCCAATGCGTCTTGGTGCTGTTTAAACATATTGGCCGAGGTCTCACAAAACTGCTTCACCAGACTTCATGTATCAACAGGTTTTGATTTCCGTTCTGTAATATTAGATTTTATTACATATAAATTTTCTAATTCACACTGTTCTACATCTATGTCAAAATGAGAAAGTTTTTTCTCTTTTGAGATCCCATTAACATATTTAAAATTAACCCTTTGTATGGTTTTAACAGAAGGCAAAGATTTACCTCCTTTAGCCTGGACTGAGTTGACACATCTTTACATATCTCTTTTCCTCGTCTACCCTCGTCTATTTTCACCTCATTTTCATGATCTTTATTGCCCTCTCCCAGTAACATTTCCTCATCTTCCTCAATCAGGCTCTCAGGATTTTCTTGACAGTTTGCTCCAAGTATAATCACCCCAGGGCCCTGCTCTCCTTGTTTGTCAACCCACCCTGTTATGGCATTCCACTCTTCTGCATTCATCGCACTCTTATCTATAAAATTAATTTAGTCTTAATTTTTATACGTCGCACTTCACCTCAAGTCTAGCTTACCGAACAACAAGCATACCCAGACTGAAGCAAGCAATTGAATTTGCAATCCAAGCACAAGACAAACTTCCATTTTAGAATATATTCGAACTATATAAATATTAATTTTAAAGAATTTGGGTGATTTAATTTCAATTAATTGTTATAAAACAACTTTATTGTTTAATGTCGTTTTAACTTTTTTTCGTGCACTATAAAATTGTGTTTATAAAATTTACAACCCATCTGCTTGGTAAGATTCAGTTGGCATCTCAAAATGGAATAGCACTCTCTCACCGCTAATGCTGAGTGCTACTTTCTCCCCTGCATGATTGGTATCAGGTTGGAAAAGTTGCCTGTACCTTTCCACTCAAAACGGAGACATGTTCAAGTCGAAATTTTCGACTTCAGCATGTCTTTATTGGGGGAAATTCAAGTCGGAACCACATATTTAAACATTTTTTAATATTTCAAGAAACTACAGAATTATATAAAAGTTATAATTCAGAATGTCCCAGAACATTCTAGAACATTCCTAAACATTCCTCAATATGCTAAAAAGTATGCGACACTTAAAAATGTTCTAGAAATATTTTAAGTTTTTCAAATATAATATTACGGCTATCTAATCAGAGTAGAATTTTAACCGAATAATAATGTGAGGATCGCGTAAAATTTGTGGAGAATTTTCTAGACTAAGAGTTCAACAGATAATTGTAAAATAATTGAAGGAATCGAAAACATGTAGGAATTGGTTAAATCGATTTAAAGGTTTCAATTTTAGTTTTTAAAATATGAAATTATTAATATTATATCTCATTGAACATTATTTTCTAGTTTTTCAAGAATTAAATGATATACCTTATTAGAGACTAAAATTATTTCTGTTTTTGAAGTTCAGCATTGTCATTTTAAATTTGGACAGAAGTTAAACGCAATATAGATACAAAATTAGTATTCCTCAGGTCATGGCCGATGCTTCAGATAAACATTCAGAATATGATAATTTGAGTGGGAGAAATGATAAAATTAATGATTTTAAGTTAGAAAAATTCAAAGTTAAATAAAAAGTTGTGAAGTTATCTCAAATAAAATAGATACAGAAATCATGTGAAACCTTGAATTAATATGAACTGAAAATCAGAGAATTTTATACTGACTAAAATATTAAAATGAATGCTTGCTTTAAAAAAAAACTTGTTACCTGTGACATGAAATGAATGCCACAAATTATATATTACGCAATTTGTAGTCCCTGATTACGACGCCACAGTCAGGTCGCTTTTTTACCCGGGTCCTTACTTTACGGTAACAAGAGAAATTGGTACTCGTGTCTCGTCTTGACTCTTGAGGCAAGTAAACGTCGTCGTAGCCAAGACAAGACTCGACTTGATACAATAAACGCCGTCTTACCTCCCGTGACCATGAAAGTAAGACGAAGGCCTATGTCGCTACTCAGTTCTGAGACGCAGCCAGACATCGATGGCTTGGGGACGAACTCAAGACATCACCTAGTCGAATTCAAGTCAAAGAATTTTTATTCGGCAGATTATATTTTAATGTATAGTTCCATTATATAATGATATCATCATATACGATAAAAATCCCCGTTATTCTTGTTCCTATTTAAGGTATTTTTTCCCACAACGATCTTAACTCATTTTTGCTTTGACGATTTTTTTACTTCAGTTTTTCTATAAGCGGCTAAATTATTTATAAAATAGCAAATATGATTTAAACTGCTATTCCTCATAGGCTAATGCTTTCTAAAAATTGTATAACTTTCTGATAATTAGAATTGATGCAACCATCATGATAAATTTAATCTTCATCATTTTTTCATACAAATTACACCATTCCTGCTGCAAAGCACGACTAAGGCATACCTAGCAACTGACGAATTAACTTCAACTCGATCCTGTCACGAAAGAAGAGTTCCCCTATTTTATCCAATTTTTCAACAGTTGTCATTTGTAACCATCGTTAATTCAACGGATATAGCTGACGCAGTTCGTACTATCGATTCTCTGAATTCTAACTGTAATAGCTCACTGCCAATGTCGAAACGCTGAACATTTATCGAATGAACGAGCATAGATATATAAAAAAGAAAGCACAGGGGTGAGAGACGAGTCCTTTTTTCTCTACTTGCCAAATAGAGAACATAAGAATTTCTTAAGATACCATTTATTGACTTTACCAAAGATATACGACTACAACGATCTCCCTGCAGATGAATAGAATTTGCCATTGCTTTTTATTACATAGTTTTCCAATAAATTATAAAACATACATACATAGATTTTGGTGTGGTAAACAAAGTTTATTGGTTAGCATTATCAATTTTGTTTTTTAGGCTGAACCAACTTACATGTGCATAAGAAAAATGGATATAAATTAAGAGAAAATTAACTGAAATACATAGAATATAGGACATTAAAAAATGAAAATCCCAACGCCATCAATTGCAAACCAGCTGTATTTTAGTCCAAAGTTCCATTAAACGTATTTTAATCCCTCATAAAGCAAACAAGCGCGCGACACTGTATTAACTTTTGTATACCACTTACTTTTCTATACCAACCTATCCTTCTTCTATCCACGTATTTTCCCTTAGTCAAAATAATATGGAAATATTTACTGTATGTAATTGGAAAGTAAATAAAATTTTCACTAGTCAGAAATTTGTTAATATTGGTTAGAATTGTACTTAATTTTTTATGATTTCAGGAAGATTTTCATTTATTGAAGTCTTTAAAATTATTTAATTGATAAAATACCACTAATTCTAATTTAGAACAGAATTGACAGTCTATATTTACCAGTACCCTCTTTTCTTCTTTAGCTTATTCCTCGACCCTTTTCTGTAAATAATTGTTCGCTTTTTTGCTGCCAAATAATCGAAATTTTGAGATCATCATACAAAAATCACATAAAGCAAACAATAATTAATAAATAAATTTCAAAAATATAACAAAATTTTTCCGCTTTGCAAGCACACTTTCTTCGCGCGCTGCGTGCGCGGCTCGCTCTGTTTGCAAGTTTGAGCGCGCCCAGCGCGCGCGATTGTCTGTTCTCGCGCTTCGCGCTTAATCTTTGTGCGACAACAGTAATTTGGTGATTGTGAAATCTCTTTCGTTAAAGCTCCTTCGGCTTTAAGGAACAGATTCTCATCGTGTATCGCGTGTTTCGCACTCGGGTTTATCCCTAAAATTTTGTATCATTCTCATAAATCTGTATTATCATAATTCATAACTTGCATTTATATAACAGGCATAGTCTCATTGTACCATTAAAAAAATGCGAATTGTTTAAAAAAATGTTGTTATTTAACATCTTATTGCAACTGTTGTCGTTTTTCCATAAACTGAATTTGCTCATTTCCAATTTTATTTTTATGATTTAAGCATTACAAGTACATTCTACTGAAATTGTTGAATGAAAAAATGTCATTTTTGGATTTACCATTATTTTGTATGCTGTCAAAATTTGAATTTTGGCTTGTTCCAAAAAATTCAAAAAGTTGTGATGTTAATCGTAGGGCATTTAAAAATCAAACCTTTTCTTTTTTTGACTGTTTTTAATACGAGGATGGATTGATAAGTTTCCGGCCTGACCAAGAAAAACAACGTTTTTAAGAATTTTTTTTTTTATTTCTCAACATAATCTCCTCCAAGGCTGATAC
>NC_046660.1:131507984-131519373 GCF_010883055.1 Belonocnema kinseyi
CAAGCTATCTAAGGATGGTACTATAGAACGCCACCTCAAGGTAGGCCTAGTGGCGCCATCTCTTGGTCAGGCCGGAAACTTATCAATCCACCCTCGTACGTCCGTTTTTTGGCTTAAAAGGTTCATTTCCGTGTGTTTTTTGGACTTTATAAATGCTATAGCTCTGGTAATTTGTGGTTTTATGAAAAAAGTCATCATGATAATTTGTTCAACTTTTTTAATACTATATGAATCCGTACAAAAAAAATTGAAATGTTGAAAAAATGGTCTCAAAAATATTCCAAATGCCAATCTAAATAAACGATTTTTTCAAAAGTTTCTCTGCTCACAGGCAGACAAATTCGTAAAAACCTGTTTTTTCGGATTTAGGGGGTCTCAAAACGGGGACTTTTGACAAAAAATGGGGGGGGGGGAGAAGTCAAATTTCACACAAATCTAATTACCTTTTCTGATGAGAACGTAAAACAAACCATTACTAACCACTTTTTGCTCTACTTTCGGTAAAAATGTTATCTATTTAATTTTTCTTATCATGTGTCGTGTGTCGAAAAATATAATTTTTGTATTTTTTTTATATATAAAACAAAAACTGCGTGTCCTATTAAAAAGTTTTGATTCTTTTTTGTGCGGTCGAGATTTAAATTTTCAGTTTTTCAAACAAAAAATTAAAAAGTTGTTATAATAATCTTGTAGGGCTGTCGAAAAATAACATTTTTCTTTTCAAGTACTATGAAAAAGTGTACAGATAATTTCTGAATCATGAAAAAATGTGGTCTCAAAAATGTTCAAAATAAGCTCTTTTTAAGAATTTGCATCCAAAATGGCTGACTAACGAACTTGGCCTTCGGCTAAGGACGCTAAAAGAGTGTACCGAAGGCCAATCCAGTAGATTAATTTTTTCAAAATTTATTATGCTCACAGGCAGACAGACATAAAGACAGACACATTCGTAAAAATCTGTTTTTCGGATTCAGGAGCTCCCAAAACGTGGAACTTTTGACAAAAACTGGGGGGGGGGGGGTCAAATTTTACAAAAATCTAGTACCTTCTCTGATGAGAATGTAAAAATGACTTTTTGATCATGAATAATTTTTTGGTAGTTCTGCTTTTGATTTTCATCGTAAAAAATAGCATTAAAAACATAGAAAAATTTAATTTTTTTAAATCCCACACACCACACGAAAAAGAAATTAAAAGACAAAAGTTGTGATAAGAATGTGCCCGTGCAGAGGGTACATTTTTTTACTGATGATGATGTTTTTTATGATTAAAGCCAAAACTACGCATCCTATAAAAAAGTGATACATAACAAAGTATATCTTTTTCAAGTGCACAATTTTTCTCTACTCATCTTTCACCTTATTTTGCATAGTTTGGCCGAAAAATGTAATGTTTGGATTTTTCATTATTTCGTACGCTGTCAAAATTCGAATTTTTGATTTTCCAAGGATATTCAAAAAGTTGTTATAACAATCTCAGAAGGCATTCAAAAAGCAACATTTTTCTTTTCTTGCCTTTTTTTGTATCGTGCATTATTTGGGTTTAAATGTTAATTTTTCTCTGTTTCTTTTTAATTTTGTAAATTCTATAACTCTGGTAATTTTTGGATTCATGAAAAAAGTCATCAGGATGAATTGTTCGATTTTTTCAATGCTGTAAACAACCATACAGATAATTTTTGAATTTTGAAAAAAGTGGTCTCGAAAATATTCAAAATTATTGTGGAAACTGACAGCCATACATACAGACAGGCCTACAACAGACAGACATACAGAAATACAAATAGACATACAGACAGACACATTCATAAAAACCTGTTTTTCGGATTCCGGGGGTCTTAAAACGAGGATATTTGACAAAATCTGGTGGGGTCAACATTTACACACATCTAATGCCTTCGCTGATGAGATTGTAAAAGATTCTAAAAATTGTACTTTCAAATTTTCGCTATTCCTGCTTTTTAAATTCTATATCGCAAACATAACATTTTACACGTATTAATTATTTCTGTCAAGAAATTACTTTAATTCTTCGTTATTCGAAATCAGATAAACTTTTTTATATTTCGACATTATATAAAACGTGAATAAAACATAGGCCTCGAAATTGGCACTTGTCCGAAGACCAAGCAGAAATTCGCGGGAAATGATTGGAATTTTAATGATTTTTCATTATTTCCAGAATATTGCTATTGATTAATTTTTTTTTCAATTTACCACTTAATCGAATTAAAATGCAACTAATTCTAATTTAGAAAATGACTCTCCGTCAATACCTTGTTTGTCCGAAATTCTATAACGCAAAAATTAGGGTGTTCCGAAAAAATCAAAGTTTCAATTTTTTTGACGGCACTCCCTATTTTGTTAGAACACGATGCGATAGAAAACTCAATTGAGAAAGTCTGTGTCACTGAGGTTAGGGGTATAATTAAAAACTTGAAAAACGGTAAGGCTGCCGGGGTAGACGGCATTAACGCTGAAATGCTTAAACATGGTAGCGAGTGCATACCACATAGACTGTGCGAATAGATAAATTCATGTTTCGAGATGAGAGACATCCCAGGCTATTGGAAAACGCGATTATCGTACCAATATGTAAAAGAAAGGGAGATAACCGAAAATAACAGAAGCAAAGATTTGGAAAGTCCAAAGTGGGTTTATGCCAGGAAGGTCATGTACGAATCAAATATTTAGCTTAAGGCAAATAACAGAAAAAAGTTTGAGAGTAGGAAAAAAAGTTTTCTGTGCATTTGTTGACCTACAAAAAACTTCTAACAAGGTAGATAGAAGTAAACTTTCGGAAGGGTAGCAAAGCGAGTGTAAGGGTGAATGGGAAATTGAGTGACTGTTTCGATATTATTCAAGGAGATAGACAAGGATGCGTTATGTCTTCATGGTTATTTATATTATTTATGGACAAGTGCTTAAGAATGGCTCTTATTTATTAATTTAAGTAAATGTTACATCCAAATCTTTGGTATACATTTATAACCATTGGTGATCTTATTGAGACTGGTTACAAGTCAACTCTAATCAGTGTCGGTTTTTTGGAGAATAACGTACGAAAAACAATCATCGCTGACCGAATCCATTTGAAATCAGCAGGGACCTACACTTTAAATCGCAGAATTTCTAAAGACAGAAATATGATATTTTTGAAAGGAAATTATACTTTTTTCCATGCTTTTATGATTTGAAGAAAATAGGTTGAATTTTGGGAAGTTTAATTAGCAATTTAGAAATTACTATTTTCCATGTGATTTGAATTAAACACAAATAACTGAAATTTCAAAGGCTTTGATTAAAAAAAAAGTTTTAATATCACCATTTCTGGTGAATATAAATTTTGTCAGTTTAAAATAAAATTCGAATTCTTTAAGTTTTAAGGTTCTGGAGTAGATTTTTTGTTCATTTTTAATATTTCCCATTTGAAATTATTATTTAGTTTGAAATTTTGTTTAGTATAATTAAATTCATTCTTTGATTTTATAACAACTCCCTAATTTGGTTGAAGGTCAAATTATAATTTTGTTCTGTAGTAACAATTTTGATTTCTAGAATTCCAGAAGCTTCAGCTTTGAATGATTCAATTTAATTTTCAGTATAAAATTGTCAAATCATGATCGCTTTAAATTTATAATTGTTCCAATTCAAAAGTTCGCAATTTTTAATTATTTAATTTTGCTCGCTTTTAAGTATAAATACTTTCCAATGATCTAATCTTAAAATATTCAATTTTTAAGGTTTTGACATTGCCCTATTTTATAAATTTTTAAACTGAAATGATTCAATTTCGTGATTCTTAAATTCAAAAGAAAATTGCATGAAAGGAAAAACTACTTCTTCAGAATCGGTGGTAACTAATTTGGAGTTATTTTTTGTGGCGCAGAAAAAACTCAATACAAAAAATTTGCATCTTTCTTACCTTTTTCATTTGACGCTGCTTCTCGTGTTTTTGATACCTTGGGGGGGGGGGGGGGGGGGGGGGGGGGGGTTGTGGATCTGGGTTCTTTAGAACTATCTTTGAAATATTAGCGCTGATTTGCATTTTTCCTTTTTCTTGCAGCCACCAGATTAGGGCAAACATCTATCCTCTTGAACCCATTTCGATGTTATCACTTTAATATTTATTATTTAAAACCAATTTAACTGTTGCTTTCACGAACGGTGATGATGAAATTTTAGAGAAAAAAACAAAGTATTTGTCATGAGGGCGCAGGCATCGAGGCAACGAAGCCACATATTTTGTGCGTTAAAATTTAAGAGCGTTAAAAGAAAATTTAAAAATTCTACAGAGAATATGGAGCTTTAAAGGAGACATAAGGAGAACTCAAGAATATAGAGGCAAGACCTTCAATGTAGGGGCTGATGCTTATACAGAAGCAAAATAGAATTAAAATAGCTTTAGGAGTGGATACGTAGAAGAAGATACGTAGACTCGGGGAGCTGCTCAAATTGTAATGGTTTACACAATTTGATAAAGAAAGCGAGTACCCGGTTTTTCGTCCAGCTTACCCGAAGGCTCCTTCCGATCTGTTCCAGAAAAGTAGGAATTTGAAAAACCTTTAATTTGGAAATCTAGTTATAGGCGTTTTAGACTGGTTACTGTCCACATGGAGCGGCAAACTAACATTTTTGGAAAGTACATAAACCCGCTCGGATAACAATAAGGGTGGTTCGTGTTCGAGAAAGATTACAGGAGCTTAGAGCTGTAAAAGTTAAATTATATTCTCGTAATTTTGAAAAACGTACCTCTTGAAGATACGAAAGCTTAAGTTGTAAATTTGATTCTATGTTTCAGGCCTAACTTAAACATTTGTATTGGGATCATGACAGGCAGAAGTTTTGAAGACAAATCATAAAATATATTTCAGCTGTTTTGAAGAAAAACTATGAAAAATACTGTTGCGAAGGAACATGCCGACCCCTTAGAACGATCTACGTAAAATGGATAGAAAAGTGATATAATAATTATTTAATTAAATTTTGAATTTACTGATGCATTTCTTCTATTTTTTTATGAAACTCAATTGTCTTTCTCTCTTAGTATGAGCTAATGCCAAAATCGATTGAAGTTTGCATATTCTCCTAAAATATCAACAGCCATAAAATATTAATCCTTCAATAATTATCAATTGAAAGAGGATGAATTTGCTTCAGTGATCGCTTACAAGTACCTGATGCAGTTTTCAAATTTAGTGAAAGCACAACTGTGTCGTCTCCAGAGTAGGTGGCAATAATGCGTCCCATTTTTTATATCAATTGTGGCAGATTATCATCCTTGATAATCACCAACAAGAGATGAGTTCATTCAAGTACTCCTTGTACCATCGGTTCCTAACGTGTTGACGCATTTTCTTTGCAAGTTGCTAACAATTCAAACGGTGAGCTAGAGTGTTGTGAAAGTCTGTTTGTGGAAAACTAGTAATGGAGGTACCGACGAGGAAATGACCTGGAGTTCAAAGGAGGAAATCATTTGGATCATGGGATAGAGGAGTGAGAGGACGTGAAATAAGAATAGCTTCAATCTCAACCAAGTATGTCAAACATATGTCAAAAGTGCATTTTCGGCTACTCTTTTGAAATGATTTTACAAATGCTTCCCACAGGCCATGGATTCAAGCAGCTTATAAAGCTCCTTTAATTCGTTATTGGGCCCGATCAAATTAGTTGCATTATCTGATCAGATTGATTTAGAAAGTTCTCTACGAGCGAAGAAACGTGTTGAACAAGCAAGGAATGAATTTGAAGTCAAATCGCTCGCGAGTATTAATTGTACTGCCTTAGTAGCTAAACGATCGAAAATCGCTACGTAAGTTTTAAGTTTGGTTCGCTTTCGATGTCGATGCTCGCTAATATAGAATGATCCACAGCGATCTACGCCCGCGTGCTCAAAAGGCCGTGCAAAAGAAACGCGATCCTTAGGTAAACTCCCCATTAAATAATTTGTGTCGCGTTGATTCGCTCGAAAACATTTGTCGCATTGATGGATAACGTGTCGCGTCGCGTTACGATCGTTGATATGCCAATACTTCGTTGATATACTAATACCCCGATCTAGAAAGGGATTTAACCTGAAAAGAGTGCTTTTTGAGCTGACATTTTCATTTCGCGATAATTCACTTAGTTCCGCGGAAAAGCCTGTAGATTGCGTCAATTGAATAATCACATGGAGAGCTGCTCGAGTTCCGTTTCTCATAGCTGACCTTTCATCCTGAACCCCTTGACCTAATTTTTTAAATCATTGAAAAATCGAAAACAGTAAGCGACAGCGCGTTGAGTTTTTTGAAACTTGCTACATTTTTCCAAAATGTTTACTCCCTTTTGAGTAATCTTTAGAGACACACTCGATTTTGGTTTGCGGCTTTCTGGTATTTCGGTCGCTTTGAAATTGAATAGTAACCACGTTTCGGCATTTTGGCTAAGACATTCTGGACAATGGGACCAAAAGTCGTTTTTCAGGAATTCCTCTGGACCCTGGCCGCGTGAAATCAGGTCGGCTGGGTTGTCATGAGTGGGTACATATCGCCACTTATGTGTTATAGTTCTTTCTGAATTTCTGCTACACGATTAGCAATAAACGTCATTAACGTATGAGGTTCAATGTTGATACAATTGAGAGCAATTGTCATGTCCCACCAAAAATATATCAAAAATAAGCCTTTCCACGTGCATTACAAAAATCGTGAAGTTGGAGTTCGGTTGGATTTCGAACTGTAATGCATCTTTAGAACTTAACATTGTTTGACGGTTCAATTTTTGTTTTTTTGAAAATTCCTTCATAGTTAGTTAAAAATTAATTCATGTAAGATAAAATTGGATTATATCATTTATGCTAGATAATTTATATTTAAAAGTAAAAATTGATTGAAAATTTAGTTTTATTTAGTTTGAAAATTTAATCAAATTTAACCAAAATATTGTAATTTGAATTTTTTTATTTTAGCTTTTTAACTCATTAACGCTGAGGTGTTCAGATTTATACAACGCATTCTCTATTGCTGACGGTACGATATTTTTTCTTCAAAATATTATCTCAGGGGTTTTCGAGGGTGCCCTTTCTATTGCCGGTATCAGTTTTTTGTTATACCTCCTAGAAGATCCAATATGGCGGCCAAAATTTAGGGCTTTAAAAAAGAACAAACGATCACGCACAAAATACCAAGAAAAAATCGTGCAGTCGTTTGGAACAAAACTTCGCACATTGATAAAACAAACGAAGACGGACTGCGCGGAATGCTACGGCGCATTCTGTGTGCATTCTAATGTTCACATGCGCTGTATGTGCGCGCCGTTCTACGGCGCAGTCAGTCTTCGATCCTTAGCTGGCTCACTGAGCTGGCGACGCTTTTATGACGTGTTATGCGTAGGTGATGAAATTCGTTTTTTGCTAAAAATCTTTCCATGTTAGAGATCACGTTTGAGTGGCGGGCTAACGGTTGGATGCGTAGGTAATAAAATTCTTTTTGTATTTGAAATCTGTCTAACGGTTACATTTCGTATCGTTCGTGATTTTTGTATATAGTGAGTTTTAGAATTTCCACGTTACTGTACATTAAAAGAAAAAAAATGAGTTCAAGAACACCTTGTGTTGAAAAAGTTAATACGTTTTGTCACGTTTTTGGAAAGTATGAAACGGAGAAATACCGTCGATCAATTAATGATTCGATAAAAACGTCATACTTCAACTGTTATGGTACTTCAATGAAAAATTTGGATAACCCGTAGGTACCAACCTCAATTTGTCATGCTTATAGATTAAATTTGTCAAATTGGGAAGATGAAAGTAGCAAGACGCAGACTGTTATTCAACCACCTGTTTGGCGTGAGCCCAATGATCATGATACTGATTGTTACTTTTGCTTATGCAAAACAGGAGATTTTTCTACAAATTGTTTGGAGAAGATCGTTTACCCTGATGTAAAGAATGTTACAACAGCCAAGATTGGTATCAGAAATCATTCTGAAAACAAAAGTGACTGATCACCTCACGAATCAATGGATACTGACGATCCTAATGTAACCGAAGAGTCTTCTTGGAAAGGATCGGATGATGAAAGTCCTAAATTTTTTGACCAAGATAGATTAGAGAATTTTATACGTGACCTTGATCTTCCAAAAGATAAAGCTGAGCTTTGCGCTTCGAGACTCGAAGAGAGGAAACTATTGTTACCTGGCACTAGAGTAACTGTTTGCAGAAATAGAGAAGAAAGGTTTATCAAGTCCTTTTCAATGGTCATTGGGATTGTGTATTGTAATGATATCGAAGAACTCATTAATTTATATAAAATAAACTTATATCTAAAATCTATCCTCAATTGACTAGAGAATATTAAGTACTTCCGTGCTTAGCTGGACTATTCCAAGTCTTGCCTTAACTGGCTGGGCAATCGTAAGTCTTGCCTTGCCTGGCTGGACGATTCAAAGTCTTGTCTTGACTGGCTGGACGATAAAGAGTCTTGTCTTTATTGGCTGGGAAATCCAAAGGCTTGCCATAATTGGCTGGGCAATCTAAATTCTTGCCTTAATTGGCTGGAATATATTAAGTACTTTCTTGCTTAGCTGGACAATCCCAAGTCCAGCCTGAAGTGGCTGGAAAATATTGAGTCTTGCCTTAGTAAACTGGAAAATCCTAAGTAAATTTACAATATCAAATGAGTCATAATAGTAAAATTTTTTTTTTTAAAGCCCTATCTGTTTTCCATATTCGCTCTTCTAGGAGTTATAACAAAAAACTGAGCCAATCGAAAAGGAACTCCCGGAAACATCTCAGATAACTTTCTCAAGGGACACTGTCATACCATTTCGGCGTTAATGAGTTAATACGCTAAATTAAAAATTTTGATTTCAAGGCTAGCCCACTTGTAGTGTGGAATTCAATTATTTCACGAAATGTAAACGACTAAATTCGCTGGTAGGTGGTTTAACCCACTTGTGGCATGGAACTTCATTATTCCAAGAAAAATATGCGACGAAACTTATTGTTCCCAGAGTCAGGTGGTTTAGCATGCTTGTGGCTTGTTAGGGGTGGTTTCTACCCCTAGGAAACGGCTTCCGGAGAAATGAAAAGACACGGGTTCCATATTTTTTATTGTTTTATCAATATGCAAAGTTTGGTTCCAAACGAATGTACGCTTTTTTTGGTATTTTGTGTGGGATCCTTTGTCCTTTTTTAAAGCCCTAAATTGTGGACGCCATATTAGATATTCTAGGGGTTATAACAAAAAATTGACACCGGCAATAGAAAGGGCACCCTCGGAAACCCCCGAGATAATATTTTGAAGAGAAAATATCGTACCGTTAGCAATAGAGAATGCGTTGTATAAATCTGAACACCTCAGCGTTAATGGGTTAAAACGCTAAAATAAGAATTTCAAATTACAATATTTCAGTGAAAAATGAAAGATATCCTAATAAATCCAAGTAGGTTTGAAAGAGGAAGATTAGTACTTTCAAATTCCATTTTAACTTTGTGGTAAACATGTTTCTTGTATAGTTACATAACGTTAAAAACAGCTAAAAAACGCGTTTTTGTACTTTTAGGTTAGGATATCTGCAAAACCTGACGTACATGAGTAATTTTGAGTTCGGATTCGGATTCAGCGGACCAAAATCCTTCGAAAATGGTTGGTCTGCTTTCTGGATTTTGACTTTTGCCAAATTTGGCGGCCTGTGTTATCTTTGTGATTAAGAACAAAACTATAAAGTTGCACATTTATTTTTTCTTAAATATTACATTCTTAAACTGAAACTTTAACAATCCCACTTTCGGTGAAACATTTAAATTTCGAATTAAAAATTGAAATTTTAGTGCTGAAAATTCAATTATCTGTTTCAAAGCTCGTCTTTTTTTATATAAAATTAAACCCCGGCTTAAATTTCCACTCGGGGACATACCATTCAATCTTTACATAGTTAAATATTCGGTAAAAAAATTATCAGATTGTAATCAATTAATTAGTTCACAACATGAAAATCAATAAACAATTATTTTCATTAAAACATTCAAATAACTTTTACTTTATATTTTTTTAAAGGATAGAATTATTAATATCCTTTTACGCTAATTCAAAAAAGAAAAATTGATATACTAGTACGTACAATTTTGAAAATTGAATTTATATAATCATTGCACATCATAAAAATATTAGAAACCATATACTTTAATTTTTTTATATAGTTTATATAAACTATATAACCTATATAGACAGGTTAAATATAAATAATCTTTTATTATAAGACTTATATCCAATGTGCAATTAGTTTATGTTGCTTAATACACGAACATTACATTCAATCTCTATGTAATGCAATGTTTTAAGCAAATTGATCAGCTAATAATTAAATCCCGAGTAGAAATTGTAACTTGGTTCTTAAGAGGCCCTGTCTAGGTTTCCTATTTTCTAGCGAGGCCCTAAGGTGGCAATCTATCGAGGGTGCAAGCGAAAGCGTCACGAATTGCGAGGTCCTCAGGAGGCAACCAAATGAGGGCCTATTAATAAGGTCCTTATAGAATCTAGATAGTCCGTCACACACTGAGAAGAAGACTCAGTGGGCACAAGCGTTAAAGAACATCTTTAGAACGGCTTAAAAATGTCCTAAGTCAGTCCATATAACGTTCCATAAACATACAATGTTCCAGAGACGTTATAAAGACATATGTCGAACATAAAACGTTTTTAGAACATTATTTGGTCTGACTTAGGACAGTTTTTAAAACGTGCAATTGACGTGTTTTGACTTGTACGTCCAAGAAACGATTTTGAGACGTTCCAATTACGTTCTAAAATGTTGTGCCAACTGGGGAAATACTTCCGAATCAATGAAACATTGTTTTGAAGCATTAAACGGTGTTTTCGCGCTCTGTCAAATGCAAAAGTATAGTTGAAGGTGGAAAAACACTGACTCAAATATGGATTTAATATTTATCAACAAAAAAAATTTTATTATGACCCAAATTGTAAGTACATTGTTAAAACAAATTTTCGATTACTTTTTAAAAAAAAATTTGACTTTTAAATATTTATTAATTAATTACCATTATATTATTAATTTTAGAATGCACAAAATGTTTTAAACCTGAAGAAGGCACAAAAATATGGCCGAAACGTTGTTATAAACTAATTTTATTAATAAATGATCGTATGACCGAAGATTTAAAATTGAAATTTTAATTTCAATGTTTATTACTCTGTTTGATAAATGATCGAGGAAAATTCCTCGTTGTTGGTTACACCTTCAACTATACTTTTGAATTTATGGTCGATAACGTACTGGAAAAATATGGTATTTTTTGAATACATCAAAGGAAAATATGGTCCTGCCCCAAGGCGTGATATAGGTGAGTGGACATCAATCCAAAGAAAACTTATTCGACTAAGGGAACAAAG
>NC_046660.1:131519473-131521541 GCF_010883055.1 Belonocnema kinseyi
ATCCTGAAAAGGGACAGTAAAAAACGAAAATTGTTTTCAATATCGTGGAAAATGCATTTTTTTATGGTAAGAGGAAACGGAAGCCCTGGAAGCTCGCTCATTGTAGGAATTAATATCACTACTGTTACTATTGTTTATCCTACGTGATGCGAAAGAGTAGAATATAAGTAGTAATTAAGCTAGACTAAGGATGGAATTGTAAATATATGTACAGGGAGCGGTGGCCCTCAAACCCGTAAAAGGGAGAGATTAAATACATACATACATACAACTTAATTACTTTGTCTGATTTCAATAAAGAATGGATGCGTATACCCGAATGGGTGTTCCACGCGTGAAAATATATTGAGTGAATATCTGTTTGATACCACACATTTAAAGGTTTCATGAGTTCAGACTTACAAACAATGCATTTTGTGACAAAAATTCGATGACACTTTTTTGAAATTCGAACTGTTTTTTCTTTTGAGGAAAAAATTTTAAGTTTCACCTTTATGAAAAATTGCAAATGCTCAGAAAAAAGTTACGTTTTATATCAATCTTAAACGTTGCAAAATAGTATAAAATACCTAAAAACCAAACTTTACACGAAAGTTAAGAAAATTTTATTATTAAGAAATGTTCAACATTCACTATAAAATTTCTGAGATCCTTCGTTCAAAATTTTAAAAGCTCATAAAAAATTACATTTTCTGTCTTTGTAAAAAGTTGTAAAATAGTCTAAACTGAAAAAAAAACGAAATAGCACGCAAAGGAAAATTGTAATCGATTAAAATTATTTATCTAAAAAGTATTTTATTGATATTCCTGTTAAAAGTTCGTGTATTTTATATTTACATAACGCCGCATGATAATAAATAATTAGAAAAATATAACTTAAAATTTGGTTCTTTAACTTTTCTGAACTGTACCTTATGAGGATGGATTTTTCAGACTTTCAACTTGTCGGTTTAGCGCAGTGGTTAGCACTTCCGACTGCTAGGCGTTAGATTTAGGTATAGATATGTAGATTTGATACCCCGTACCGCTAGAAATTTTATTTGTAACATTATGTTCAACAATTTAATATACGTATTTACTCTAAACAGGACTATTAATATCTAAAATCAAAATACCCGCAATAATTTAATTTTTTTTTGTCTCAACGACTACGTGAAAATAGTTA
Organism: Belonocnema kinseyi; assembly: GCF_010883055.1. NCBI lineage: Eukaryota > Metazoa > Arthropoda > Insecta > Hymenoptera > Cynipidae > Belonocnema > Belonocnema kinseyi. The sequence goes on from NC_046660.1 coordinate 131,520,639, forward strand.
ATGTTGTAAAGCACCAATTGATCTTGTCCGGGCCACGGTCGGTCTCCATGGCCAGCTCCCGGCAATGCTCCATAACCAGGCGCTGGCCAGCGCAGCGTGGCGATGCTGGTCGGATTCCGACCAGAAACCCCGGCCAGCTCCCGGCTTAAAGCCGGGCTCTCCAGCTGTAGACTGGCCAGCCCCCGTTTTAAATTTCCACCGGGGATAAATTATTTCACTGTTTAAATAAGAATTACTGTTTAATGTTTTTAATGTTATGATTTATGAATAGATCCATTAATTGTTAGTTGACTACTTTTTTCACAACATTGAAGTAGATAAAGATTTGACTTTGATTTTATTTTAAATTAAGGAAAAAATCGATTAATTACTTGAAGGTTCTGTAATTTCATATTATTTATAATTTGTGCAATAAAAGTTTATTAATGTTAAAAATACTTCTTTTTCAATTATATTATTTGTGTAAATTTCGTTATGTTATGAAGTAAGTATCTGAATTCTCGAATTTCGAAATAATCTGAACATATACATATATTTAAATTTTTTATAGAATAGTTTAAAAGGTTATTAAAATTAATGAAAATTTTCAGAAAAATACAAAGTAAAAATCATTGGCATTATTCAATGAATATAATTCTTTAATGCTTTTATGACATGAACAGATTATCCCGGGTAGAAATTGCCTCTTTATGCCTAAACTATTCATTGGCTCTTACGAGGCCGCAGCCAGATTTTCTAGCTGGAAGAATCTAGGCTTTCCCCCTGCTGGCCCTCGACATGTTTTTGTCGAGTTCTACTTGACTAAAATTACACAGGCCAACAATTCTCAGAACCAGAGACCAGACCTACTATACCCGAAGGTTTTTGCTGCGCTGAATCCGAATCTGACCTCAGAAAAATTCC
>NC_046660.1:131521641-131523601 GCF_010883055.1 Belonocnema kinseyi
TGCTTATTTTCAAAATAATCATAAATTAGGAAACACTTTTCAGAACATTAAAGACTCTGATTTAAAAGAGAATTTATCAAATGTGGTATATTTAATTAAATGAAAACAATGTAATAAAGTTTACATAGGCGAAACTGGCAGGAGACTAAAAAATAGAATTACAGAGCACAAAAGAGATTGTCGAATAGGAAACCAAAACACAGGACTATCGAAACATGCATGGACACATGATCATTATTTTGATTTTACTTTTAACAATATATAAATATTAGGAAAAGAAAAAAACACATATAAAAGGAGAATCTTAGAATCAATTTTCATTAAAAAATACAAAAGGAACTCCATAAATTTACAAACTGAAATAGAAAATTTTGATAATACGTATCTAAGTATTTTAAATATTAATTAAAAATTTTATGCAGTTCTGAATTCAAAAATATTATTGTCAGTTTATTCGAAGTTATAAGTTAAACTAAATGTAAACACTTTCCAATCGTTTAATTCACATTATTTCAGTATCATGCTCAGTTTCGAGCTCGGTAGACCTTGGTTTATCCACAATACGTGTTCAAAATTAATTTTAAAATTAAAAATTTTCACACAAAATTTTTTAATAATCTACATATTATTTAAGTATGACTACAGAAATTAAAAATAATTTTTTTAAACAAATAGTGATTATGAAATGATATTTTTCGATTGGAAAATGGAAAAACACTGACTCAAATATGGATTTAATATTTATCAACAAAAAAAATTTTTTTATGACCCAAATTGTAAGTACATTATTAAAACAAATTTTCGATTACTTTTTTAAAAAAAAATTTGACTTTTAAATATTTATTTATTAATTACCATTATATTATTAATTTTAGAATACACAAAATATTTTGAACCTGAAGAAGGCACAAAAATGTGGCCGAAACGTTGTTATAAACTAATTTTATTAATAAATGATCGTATGGCCGAAGATTTAAAATTGAAATTTTAATTTCAATGTTTATTACTCTGTCAAATGCATTTGCTATTATGTAAAAGCATATGCTATTGGTTCTTATTTTGTTGATTTAAATAAAATTTTATTAAATTATTAAGAAATTGATCATTCTTTTAAATTATAAAATGTGATGCTATGGTTGCAATAGTAAAAAAGTTTAACTAGCACATTGCCATAATCTATTACCAGAGATTATGGCGATGATTATGGCAATGATTATGGAATTATTCAATTCTTAACTATACTCCGCATTTTATTCTAAAACTAAACTGATTATTAAATTTGGCTAGAGAAGACTTATTACTATTAGCTAAAGGCAATTGCAATTTATTAAAATACCCCCAAGGGCCGAGAATCGAACGCACGCACCGCACGCTTATAAGTCGAACGCCTAATCCCCATAGCTACGATGCTACGCTGAGTGCGATATCATAAATGCTTGACGGCATTTATCCGATACTTTAGAAATTAGAAAAAAGGTTTTTGAAGCTCGATTTGTTATATATGAATTTTAAACGTACCTACATGATTTCAAATGAAATCGATCTTTAAGAAAAATTCTTTTCATATTTTTAAGGCACTAAATGTTTTAAATTTTTTCAGAAAGAAATTAACGTTTTCAAAGTTTGCATCTCGGTAATTTTTATAATTTTTTTCTTTTTTAAATTTAAGTATAATTAGTCATGAGAATATTAATGTTCTTTTTTGCACTCACAGATATATTATCCGTTTTACATATCGAGGGCTTTACAAGGTCCCCCCGAGAAAATAATAAATTGATAAAAATTATTTTTTAAATATATCTTTATGAATAAAGCTTTCTATCTAGTTTAATAAAAAAATATAGTGCTGAAAAGTGAGTATATAAATAACACAGGCCGACAAAATTTGACAAAGGTCCGGAACCAGAGACCAGACCTAGTATACCCGAAGGTTTTTGCTGCGCTGAATCCGAATCCGACC
>NC_046660.1:131523701-131525412 GCF_010883055.1 Belonocnema kinseyi
GCTGCAACAGCTGACGTTGCCGAAAGTATTGAAAGTGGGGGGATGGGTGATGTTGATCGCAGTGACAGCAGCGGTGATGAAAGTGCCGAGAAGTCGACCCGGATGGGGAGGGTAGCGGATTCAGGTACGGGCAAGCAACGGGGAAGGCCCTCAAATTTACAGCGCCTTAACAAGCTAGGCAACGGGGGTTCGAACAGAAGTCTGGACGAATGGCAAAAAAAAGGCAAGCGCGACTAGTAGTGAAGGGGAGGAAAAAGGGAAAAGAGTGGCTGGGGAAGATGAGGTAGAAAGGGACCAGCAGAACAAGAGAGTGAGAATTAAAAGGAAAACACCAAAGAGAGAGAGGGGGGATGGGGGAATGTTTGAAAAATTGGAAGCTCTCATTAAAGGCTTTAGAGAGGAAACAAGAAAGACATTGGATGAAATGAATAGGGATATGAATAGGCAGGGAACCGATGTAAGGGGGGAAGTGAAAAAGGTCAGAGAAAAATGGGAAGGATGGGATAAACGTTGGAAGGAGGAGAAAGACAAAGTTTGGGGTAAGATACAGAGCATTGAGAATAGACAGAGAGAGGTTGATGAACAGAGATATAGAGAAATAAAGCAGTTGGAAGAGCGGGTATCCAGTCTAGAAATTAGGAATGAGCATGTGGGGGAAAAAAAAGAAAATGAGGAAATAGTTCAAGGGAATGAAAAGAACGTCCAAAGGGAGAATGAAGGATTGAAGAAAAGACTCAGTGAGATCGAAAGAAGATTGGAAGGGGAAGAAAGGGCAAAGAGGAAAAATAACATAGTAGTCAAGAGATTAAAAGTGGAGAGTGAAACAGGAGAAGTGGAAATAACAAATCTTTTTCGAGATATTAGAGTTCAGATAAGGGTAGAAGGAGTCAAGAGAATAGGAGGGTCAAAAGAAGGAAAAGAAGGAATGTTTCTAGTAAAAGTGGGGAGTGAGGAGGAGAAACATAAAATTATGGAGAGAAAAAAATTATTGAGAGGAAGAAGGGAAAGAATTGAAGAAGATCTGACATGGAGGGAGAGGAAAAGGAGATGGCAAATAGAGCAGAGGGCTTGGGTAGAGAGGAAAAAAGGTCATATGGTATGGATAGGGAGAGACAGGTTATGGATAAATGGGGAGGAATGGTGCTTTAAGGAAAAAGGAAAAAGTCTTGAGAAAGGTAGGGGGAAGGGAGACGAAAAAGAGGCTAGAAATAAATCAGACGGGTTTCCAAGCGGCAAAGGGGAAACAAAGTAAAGAGGAAAGAAGAGGGAGGGGAAGAGAGAAACGTGAAAATACCTTTCTGGAATGTATCAGGTTTGACGAACAAAAACAAAGGATTCTGGGAGGAGTTAGAAAAGTGGGATGTGATTATGATGAGTGAAACTTGGGCAGATGAGAAGGACTGAAAGGGAACAAAAAAGATGTTACCGAAAGGTTATGTGTGGACAATGCAAGAAGCAAGAAAGGAACACGTTAAAGGGAGAGGGATGGGCGGCATGGTGTCAGGGGTGAAAAAAGAATTAGCAGTAAAAGGGAGAAAAGATGGGAACATGGAGGAAAAGGATGGAACAATGATAAGAAAAATTATAATTGGGAAAGTAGAAATAGGAGTGGTCTGTGTATACAGAAGAAGAGGGGAAGAGGAAGGCTGGAGAGTAATAAGGAGGTGGATGGAGGAAAAGAAGGAAGAATTGGTTTTAATAGGGGGGGGGG
>NC_046660.1:131525512-131527526 GCF_010883055.1 Belonocnema kinseyi
TCATTTTTTATCTCATATGGAGTTAAACCCTTTAAATGAAAATGTTTGATTACCGCTCTGAACTCTTTTTTTCCATTTTTCTTAACGAACAATTTTTTTTTTCAATTGGTTAGAAGAACACGTAAACTCAGAAGATGTAGACTGTGACTGCACCATATATCTAGTCGGGAGTGGTGCTGACTGAAAACAGATGAATTGGAGCGATTCGCGCGCCATCTGTTGGTCATTCTAAGGACTTATTGAACTACCCTCGTATACCATCTATTGTACCTCGAATCTATAATCTTTGTCCATCTCTCTTCTCCTTGTTTAAACAATAGCTCTAACTCTATATCCTGCAACTCCATAACCCCTTCTCGAATGTTACATACCCTTCTCATTTTTCTCCTTTCTACCTCCCAATTTGAATTTCCCACATTAGCTCTCGCTTCATTGTTCCGAATTTCACCGAAACATGCTTGTGCAATTTTACTTCCCTCTCCCCTTTTTAGCTTCTCTTCAAACCTCCATGCTCTCTTAATTTGTCTAGTAACCATATTTTCTCTTCCTAAATCTTCTTTTAACATATATCCTGGGCAACTCCAGCTAACCCCCATCACCCACTTCAGGAATTGCTCATGCATATTCTCTACTTGCCTATTTTCCTTCCATTCCCAGATCTCCACACCATAACACAACACCGCCTACACCAACGCATCAAACAACCAGACCCTCATTCTCCAATCGTTCTTGAACCTTCTCTTTCCTATACCCCATACTTGGCCCATTACTTTACTCGCACATTCAATTCTTTTCCTCATCTGCAGCTCGTTTCCTCCTTCTGCCTCAAACCTAAAACCTAGGTAACAGAACTACTCCACAATGTCCACTTTTTGTCCGTTCATCTTCCAAACGTAATTTATTTTGCTCTTTCTATTTCTGAAACACATCACCTTTGTCTTATCTACGTTCACCGTCAGCTCTTTTGTTCCCACATACTCTTCGAAGATTCTCATCATTAGGTTCATCCCCTTCTCATCATCTGCTAATAGAACTACATCGTCCGCGTATGCTAGAGAGTATAGTTTGCTATTACTCCAAGCCGTTCCTCCTTTTCCTTTTTCCTTTAGCTTCTCCTCTAAGCTTGCCAATAGGATACTAAATAGTAACGGACTCAAAGGGCACCCTTGCCTTAGACCTCGGCTTGTCCAGAAAACCTGCCCTTTTTTCTTTCCTATTTTCACCCTAATCCTGGTTTCAGTAAAAATTTCCTTTATCCTCTCCAATAACTTTTCCTCTACACCCCTCTCTTTCGTTGCCTGCTATAGTACTTTTCTATTCACTGAGTCAAACGATGCTTTAAAATCTACGAAAAAATCGACTAGTCTCCCTTGCTTTCTCACTAAATTTCTGTTAACTAAATAGTTAAGTACGTAGATGTTGTCTATAGTTCCCATTTCTTTTCTAAAGCCCGTCTGATTATGTGGGATTCTTTCTTTTTGTTCTACTTGACTCTCCAACCTATTTCTTAAGATTTCTGCATATATTTTATAGCCGACTGACATGAGAGTGATCCCTCTGTATTCCTCTACCTTTTTTCCTTCCTCTTTCTTGACCGTCGTCCACTCTTCCGGCCAACCTTCCCCTTTCCATACCTTGTTGCAGATCTTCCACATCCCATCCCTAATCTCTTCTCCTCCAAACTTCATCGCTTCGTTCTCCATTCCATCTTCTCCCGTCGCCTTGTTTCTTTTTAACCTATTTATTGCTTCATCCACTTCTTTTCTTGTTATCCCGTTCCCTCTTCTCCATTTGCTCACACACTCTTTTACTCTCTCTTTACTCTCCCAGCATTCCTCGTCCCACCAGCCTCTTTTCCCCCCTACACTTTCTTCATTAGTACCCAGCTCATTATTTACCTTTTCAATGGACTCCTTCAACCTTTCAACTAACGAGTCTATTCCCTCCTCTTTTTCATACCTAACCTTCTCCTTTTCCATCTTTTGTTTAAATTCGTTTAATTTATCTACCCCCC
>NC_046660.1:131527626-131536515 GCF_010883055.1 Belonocnema kinseyi
TTTTCTGCATCCACTCACCCTTATTTCCTCCACCAAAGCCAAAAATACACCACTTGACAAAAAGAGTTCTTTCGCGATCGGTACCGGAAACGGAAGCCCAAAGTAATTAAGTTATAAACAAAGTTCAACAATTTTATTATTACCAATCAGCGCCCAGCCAGCAACCGTCTGAGCATTCGATCATAAGATTTGTCCGCTCAGAGCTCAGTCAGCCCCCGACTGGGGTTTTGCAGTAATTTTGCCTAGCGAGTATCCCACCAGCGCACGGCTAGGCTTTTAAAAAACAAACATAGCCCGGTCAGTCCCAGATAAGAAACCTCGTTGTACCAGGGCTAACCTAGGCTACTTCCGCAGGGGATACTCTACATTTTCACAGTAAAAACTTCAGGGTATATTTTGATGCAGATAAAATTATAACGGTGTTCACTGTACCTCGGTAGGGATTCAGATATCTCTCGAATTTGGGGTACGACATACCGAGTATGTAGGGTATCAAATAACCACAAGGTGGCGTACGAAAGGTCAGATGTTACTGTTTTGCAATTTTGGCAGCTGCTGCAAAGCATACCATGGTCTTAGAAAAGTTGAAGGTATGCGGATTACACTTTGCGATAATAAGCTTTGAGGTATGAGCCTAATTGAAATTACCAGGGATGGGATTCCGATGCCCACTAATCTAGTTTATCGAATCTCTTTTTCTAACGCATGAATGTTTAGAATGTTTATTATATTTTTCAAGGCATTATTTATTGCCAAAAAAGGTTAAATGCTCGAGTTATAAATATAAATTTGCGTATTTTGTTGGCAAGAAATTCAAATCAAGGTTCTGTTACTTTTATGTAAATAATTACGCAACAAACAGTACGAGAATTGATTAAAAATGTACATATAGACAAAAAATAAATTATTGTTTAAATTGTATAGTTTTACAGCGCCTATATAACTTTCTAGATTAAGGTATAGTAATAGAAAATTTTATCAAATAGTTTTTATTATGATCAAATTGAATTTGTACGTTTTCCTAAGGTTTTTTTTTAATTCAGTTAAATCTGAGGATGCTATTATTACGCGTATAGAAAGACCTTTTCATTGACTTGAGAAACACATGTTTTTCACAGTTACAAAAAACATATGAATTTCATCATTCAATTAAATATTTATTAAATAGTTAAATAGTCTGAAAACACTTATCGTGAAAAATAATTATTTTCCAAGTTATTATAAAAATAAAGTTTAGTCCCATGTATTTGTTATTATTGTTTGCCCCTCAGCGTGCAGACATCTTGGATATCCGCACCTAATCTGAAATAATTAATAACTCAATTTTACAAAGTGCGAACAACGCACCCTCTAAACTTTAATGACCATGACATACAATTAGCAAAGCTGTCAAAATAATAAACAATGCATTTAAACATGGCGGATTGGGAATCCGTACCCTACAATAAGGTGCAGCAATCACACCGCAAGGGTAATTTCTCTTGCAGGTATATGGTACCCTAATCTTGATGCGTCATGAACACTTTATTTTTACTGTGTTTTTTAATTTTCGAATTCATTTTTGAATATTGGTATTATTGGTAAATTTTGATATTAATTTCAGAAAAGGAATCACAACATTTGAAAAATTATGCAATTGAAACAAAAGAAAAACCATTAAAATATAATTCTCTTCAAAAACATTCAAATAACTTTCATATACTTTATATTATTTTTCCAACTTGCACTTTTATTTTTGAAAATTTTATTTAATCATAAACTTTTAAACTAAATTTAGAAAATCTAAGTTTTAGTAGAATTATTTTATCAGTAACTGATCAGTTGACAAAATAAAAAGCACGAAACAATTATTTTTATTAGAACATTAAAATTATGTTTACATTTTATTCTCCTTTAAATCCTTAAACAGCATTTCTATACGTCTAAATTATTAATAACCTTTGTAATTAATTCAAACAAATATGAAGACAATGTGAAGAAAATTATCAGCTGATAATGAACTTATTTTTAAAAAAAATAAAACACATAAAATCCATATAATTGTAATAGAAGTGTTTAAAAGAAAGTATGAACTTCTATACTAAAGGTATTAGCTAATATTTAATTACATGATTGGAAATTAAATAATCAATTTAGGTTTCCTTAAAAAGAAATGTTGAGTTCAATCTTTATATACTTTCATATTGTGAATCAAATTAATCAATCAGAGAATCAACGGAGAACGTATAAGCCTAAAGAGAATCGAAAGAGAATTTATTTAGCACTATAGAGAATCAATAGAGAACTCATATTTCGACTCGGGAAACAAATTATTTTTGCTTTATATATTTTTTTAAGGCCATGTAACGAGAGGGTCACGTGACTAAACCTGGTCTTCGATTTTTCTTTCCCAACTTAAGTCTAAACGAAATGAGGTATCGCTCTGAAAGTTTGCGAAATAAAAGAGGAGGTAATAAAGTCCATGTCTCTGCTTTGTTCCGGTGGAAATTTTGAGAAAACATTTTTTTTTTAAGAAAATACCAGTGGAAGTTTTCATTTCCAACTTACGTCCACATGGAATGAGATATCGGGTTAAAAATTTGGCACGATAAATATAAGACATGCCAGAATTTGTCTCTGGTCCTAAATAATTTGAATAGTGAAAACGTTTTTTTTTTAATTTCTATTTTGGAGAAATACCGACTGTGCTGTCGTCAAACCCTGTAAGCAATTTGCAATGTTGTCAATGGACTAATTGTGAGATTTATATGTATCAAAGTGGGACAAAACAACAAAACAACAAAAATCGCTCACGAACATTATGCACCAATAATGCAAAAACTAATGTTTTCACTTGAAATGCAAAGAAAAACATATTTGGTCTGACATACGTATCAGTCTGGTATCAGCTGTGTCAAAGCAGCACTAGCGCAGCGAGTAGATAACTTCGAACTTCTAGGGGTATGTGGGTAAAACAGATTGCATGATTACCGTCAGAGAAAGTTAAAAGTCAAACTTCTGCTGTATAACCTAAATGTGTCCGTCGATAATCATTATTTGCATAAATAAACATTTCTCTTCCTCCAACTCTTTGCAAGGCCACAAACGATTGATCTAAGGGCTGACTTGATCAGCTGTTACACTCATCACATGGCCTTAACACATGTATATATAATTTTGAAGATTAAATTTAGATACTTATTTGACGACACCATAAACAATTCAAGAAACTATAGAATTTTAATAGGCAAAGATTAAAGATAAATGAGCTGCTATTATACCACTTCTGTCCAATATCCAAAGGAACAGTAAGGTTTAATCTTCATGCAATTAAATATTGTAAAAAAATGAATCTGCCAATAATTTATTAATGTGTTAATAACATAAAAAGCATTACAGAATTATTTGCATTATATCTTTCAAATAGTTTTTAAATTGTATTTTTCTAAAGATCTGAATTATTAATAAACTTTTAAAGTATTCCAGAAAAAATAAAAATATATGTTCATATCATTTCGAAATAAGAATGCAGATACTAATTTCACAACATAGCAAAGATACACGCAAATAATATAATTTAAATAGATGTATTTCAAATATTAATAAAGTTATTTTACATTCTTCTAATTCAAACCTTTATTTTTTAATATTTGGTTTTATTAATAATCTTTTGAAATTATGCCACGAAATTTAATTTATAATATAAACAATGAATAATTAATTAATCATTCCAGAACATAAAAAGCATTAAACAATTATTTTTATTAAAATATTCGGATAATTTTTACTTTACCTATATTTTAATTTTTTTAAACTTTTTAATTAAAAGTTAAATCAATAATAAACTTTTATACGAATTTTAGAAAAATGTAAAACGTATACATATATTTATTATTTTGAAATTGTTATTTAGATGATTCTTTCATACCGCCGCAAACCTTTAAAAAAATTATATAAATATAACTGATTATAATGAAGATATTCAAAGCAGAAACAAGCTTTTAGTATGGAAATTCTACCCGAAATTAATTTACGTATCCGTAGAGTAAATAATCAAATAATGTAACCTAATTAAAAGAAATTAAAATGTAATCCTTACGTAATTTTATATTGTTAAAGAGGATACATCTAATAATAATTAATTGATCAGATTAGAAGATAAAAAGCATTGAATCATTGTATTAAATTTTACTTTATATTTTTATGAAAATTGTAATTAATAATAAACTTTTTAACTAATTCCAAAAAATGTAAAACATATGTAGACATAATTAAAAAAATTGTATTCAGATTCATTTGCTAACATCATAAACATTTAGAAAATGTTATAACTGAAATATAGGTATTTTAAATATAAATAAACTTTAATTGTAGAAATTATAGCAAATATTTACTTACATTACCTTTAAGTGGATTCTCGATTTATATAATTCATAAAAAAATTTAATCTTTATGCAAATAAATATTATTAAAAAATGTGTAAGCTAATACATAATTAATCTGTTCATAAAATAAGAAGCATTAAACTATAATTTTCATTCAAACATTGAAATACATTTTAATCTAGGTACATTAAGCTAGCACCTCCACAGTCGAATTTTTGAATTTTTCATAGCTCAGAATTTTGGGCTTCTTTGGGCTTTTTTTAGGCTGCAATAAAAATTTTTGGGCTCCTTTACTTTTTTCAAAAAATCAATTTTCTTGTGGAGGTGCCAGCTTACATTAACCCAGCACCTCCACTTCTTTAAATCACTAAATAATCAAAATTTAATTACACCAGAATTTTGGGCTTTTTTTGGGCTCTTAAAATCCATTAAAAATTTTGCCCAAACCAACCCTTAACTTCCAAAATCAACCCCCTTCAAAAAATTGAAAATTTTCAGTTATTTATTAACGGGATATTTTTGGGCTTCTTTTGGGCTCCCAGAAAATAACCACTTCGATTTTTGGGCTCCAACCCTTACAGTAAAAAATTAACCCCATTGTAATACGTAAATATGAAATTGTCAAAAAATAACTTTTATTACATTTTAGAGCTTGAATAAAGTCTCTGATTTTTGGGCTCCTCGAAAATACACGCTACTATTTTTGGGCTTCAATCCTTAACGTAAAAAATCAACCCACGTAGATACTACTTTGTCAAAAAATTAATTTTTCTAGAATTTTTCAATGGAAATACAGTTTCTGATTTTTGGGCACCTCGAAAATACTCGATATGCTTTTTGGGCTTCAACCCTTAACGTCAAAAATCAACCCCTCTCTTCCACGTAAATACGAATTTGTCAAAAAATAACCGTTTTCAGAGTTTTACAACAGGAATACTGTTTTTCATATTTAGGCTTTCCAAAAATACCGTCTTCTATCTTTGAGCTTCAACCCTTAAAATAAAAAATTAACCCCTCTCTATAACGTACAAATATATACGACTTTGTCAACAAATAATTTCTTTTTGAATTTTACAATGTCAGTAGAGTCTTTGATTTTTTGCTCCTCGAAAATACACACTAAGATTTTTGGGAACCAACCTTTAACGTCAAGAATGAACCCCTCACTGCCACGCGGATACACTGTAAAAAAAGATTTGTGTAAAATTACAAAGTTTCGGAAAATTAAATATTGTATCATTGTAAACATCACACACTCCACTGTGTGCTTTTACAAAAATATGTGAAATTACATTCTCTAGCGATGTAAATAAAAGGAACCTCGAACAGCAGTGTAATATTACACACTCGATGGAAATAAAATTACATTCCCTGAAATTTTTGATTTATAATTAATTTAAAATTTAGAATAATAAATCAAATAATATGTGAATACGAAAGCGTCTCTCGTGTTCGTTATTTATGGATGCCTTCATCCTTCAATTTTGGAGCATTTTTATTTTTAATGCGAGGAAATTGACAGCTATCCCTATTTTGCCTTTTACATTTTCTGCTATTGTAACGGAACAAATGCGGATATTCAAAACGTATATTTCATATTTTTTTACCGAATATTTAAACATCAAAAAAATATCAATAGTATCTTATGTGTTTTAGGTAAGTGGTAACGTGTCTGGCTTGCGTTTCTTCAATTTCCATGAAATTGTACGAAGTTTGAGCTTTCGAGTATTTTCAAGGAGCCCAAAAATCAGAGACTGTATTTCTATTGAAAAATTCTAGAAAAATTTATTTGCAGACAAAGTTGTATTTACGTGGAAGAGAGGGGTTGATCTTTGACGTTAAGGGTTATAGCCCAAAAATTATATCGGGTATTTTCGAGGAGCCCAAAAATCAGAGACTGTATTTCCATTAAAAAATTCTAGAAAAATTGTCCTCTCGCCTCTCACTTTATGGGGTGCTTGATTTTTGTGGGTCACCTTGCCTCTCACTACACAACCTCTTTATGCTGTTCGCCTCTTCTTCGTACCAGCTTTCCACTCTCTTGGAGTACTATTCTGCTTTCGATTACGTTTAGACTTCGGGAAAACCTCACTTTTCTCCTCATAGGAAAATCGTTTCAGATCCAGCTGTCTCTTTGCGTTCTGAGCGAATGAATGATATTTGAGTGTACCTATTATCGTCACAGCCTTACTAAATCGATCTGCTAATTTTATTGTCATCGCTGCATGCTCTTCTTTGCTACTGAAAAATACGACAGTTTCCTTCAAGTTTTTTCTGCCCCATTCAAATAACTCGTAAGCTGTGAAGATCTGATTCTCAGCTGAACGTTGCAAGCTCGCTCTTGCAGCAAGACGTTTCAGATTACCTCCGATTCCATCGCATGGTCCTTTTCCATGGGCAGTTGGATGGAAAGTCCAGTCTGCCGGGATGCCAAAATCTTTTTCATGGCACAGAAGGTTCGAAAATTTGTATTTGTTCTTAAAATGCTGTGGTGCTCCATCTGTGACATAATGAAATTTCTTAGGATTGAAACGCTTCTTAAGATAGTGTACAATTAACCTTTGGTATAAATGCACAGCAACCGTGCCATGGTGTAAGTTGTCTGAAATAATAGCTATGCTCACATGCAACAATTCGTTCTTCTCTTTATAGTAGATAACTACTGTAAAAATGGACGCCTGATCATTATTCCAATGAGAAGATTGGATCGCATTTTTAAACACGTAAGCATAGTTTTCTGCAAAATCGAACATAATCAAGAAATGTTCAACTAATCATGTGGCTTTGAGGTTCTTCAGGAATGATGCCTGCTGCTTTGCATAAAATTCATGAGACTTTAAATTCAATAGTTTTTCGCAGAGTCGTTAAAGAAAGATGTCGGTTTCTGCTACCTCGGTCATTAGATTGCTTCTGTCCGTTTGTTGCCAAACTTGATATCTTAATTCGTTGACGCAGTTCTCATCTAAAATTGCAGTCAAATGTTCTTTCAGGACTTGAATGCCAGGACAATTTTCACATTCACTAAAATGACAAGCAGAAGTTGGATTACTGCACATTATTACTTTTAAACAGTCATGGTAGTCAGTCAATTCTATACTGGAGTCAACGGTTAGATGCTTAATATCAATAGCATCTAACATCAGATACACATTTTCGTGATATATACACACGTAAACCGTATGTGTGCCACTCCCTCCAGCCAAAACACAATGTCGTGGTCTGATTACAGATTACCTAGGATAAGTCGTTTCTGAACATGTTCACGAGTTCCATCTGCTTTCTTAATTGATATAAAATCCTTTTTCCCAGGCATCAATCGGCTGTTTCCATCATCTTCGTAGAAATTAGTCACTGCAACTTAAATATCTGGTGCCAGTCTTCTTCCCAGTTTTCGATTAGGTAAACTCAATATTCCATTTTGCTCAACTAATTTCTGAGCTTTTCGGACTTGCCGTTCAGTTGCACCGAATTCATCCATTAACTTCCTACGACTCCAAGTCTTAGGGGCAAGTGAAAGCAATAACATTTTTTCGTCAGAATAAGTAGTTTCCTTGAATTTATCTCTGATTTGTTGAAGAACTTCAAGGCCCGCTGCGTGATTAGGATCTTTACAGTCTTTACAATTTTCATAATCTTTACATTCTTATTTAACCAATAGAAAATCAGGATCGCCTTCAATTGATTCTTTGCCTGCAGTATCATTTTCAGCTTCGTCATCTCATAAATCTTCTTCCACTCTGATAGCATTTTCTTCCATACTGGTTTCATTTGAAGGCTTCTGTAAAAAAGCTCTACTAAATTCTTTTCTACAAACATAACATATCCTTGCATTTCTCGTTAATTGAGGAAATTCGGATCTTTGAATTACCGTCACACGTCTCAAGCTGCGTCCAGTACATAAGTCATTTCTGCGAAAAGGATTTGCACAACGATTGCCCCAATCTGTTTTTGGTGCCATTATTACTTGGAAATAATTTTAATATTAGTTTCAATATCAGAAAAAATAAATCAAGAATATATTTCCTAATTAAAGCAAGCAGAGCAACATAAAAATATCTATTATAAAGTCATCTGAGCTTCGGGTACAGAATGAATAGAAAATAAAATCAGCAGAATGTATTCAGCTCATATGAACTAAAACCATTTTCTTTCTTGTGAGAAAGAAGTTTCTAGGTAGCCATGTAACGGTCAAATTCTGAAGCTCGACATTCTTTTCTTAGACCACATCAGTAACATAGATATTATATGAATACAGGTTCAATTCGCAGCAGTATAAAAGATGTAGTTTGTATCACAGAACAAGTAAATTACCCGTGTGTTTAGAATAATGTAATTCATAAATTTGTATTAACAATTGAGTAGTTGGATGCAAGAACAGCTTTCTTGTATTTTTAGAAGTCACTTGTGTTTCTTTTGTTTTGCTCATAATTTCGTGGAGAACAAATGAAGAGCAAGTGACTTCTGAAAATACAAGTAAGCCGTTCTTGCACCCAACCGCTCAATTAATCAATATTTTTGATTAAGT
>NC_046660.1:131536615-131544463 GCF_010883055.1 Belonocnema kinseyi
TTAAATAAACAATTGATTTATTGAAAAAATTGCTTAAACAATTTTTTTTGTTATAAATAATAAAATAGGATGAAAGCGTGTAAAAAGCACTTTCCAAAACCCCCTTAAAAATTTTAAATCGCGTAATTATAAAGGAAGTTACAGGCGTTTGAAACTACCCCTGCAGGCGTTGGGATTGAAAATTCAACCCCCCCTCACTTGGGGAGGGTTGGTAATCCTGGTCTATAAGTTTGTGGATTAACTACTGTTGGGTAGGCGAACATATTCCCAGAATTTAGAGACAATCGAAAAAAATGACTTTTTGAGTTGGGGCAGTTGAGGAATAATGCCCCTTACGTGGAAGAGAGGGGTTGATTTTTGACGTTAATGGTTGAAGCCCAAAAATCATATCGAGTATTTTCGAGGAGCCCAAAAATCAGAGACTGTATTTCCATTAAAAAATTCTAGAAAAATTTATTTGCAGACAAAGTTGTATTTACGTGGAAGAGAGGGGTTGATTTTTGACGTTAAGGGTTGAAGCCCAAAAATCATATCGGGTATTTTCGAGGAGCCACAAAATCAGAGACTGTACTACCATTGAAAAATTCTAGAAAAATTTATTTGCGGACAAAGTTGTATTAACGTACTAGAGAGGGGTTGATTTTTGACGTTAAAGGTTAAAGCTCAAAAATCGCAGCGGTTATTTTCGAGGATCCCAAAAATCAGAGACTTTATTTCCATTGAAAAAATCTAGAAAAATTCATTTTTTGACAAAGTAGTATCTACGTGGGTTGATTTTTGACGTTAATGGTTGAAGCCCAAAAATCATATCGAGTATTTTCGAGGAGCCCAAAAATCATTTGCAGACAAAGTTGTATTTACGTGGAAGAGAGGGGTTGATTTTTGAAGTTAAGGGTTGAAGCCCAAAAATCATATCGGGTATTTTCGAGGAGCCCAAAAATCAGAGACTGTATTTCCATTGAAAAATTCTAGAAAAATTTATTTGCAGACAAAGTTGTATTTACGTAGTAGAGAGGGGTTGATTTTTGACTTTAAGGGTTGAAGCTCAAAAATCGCAGCGGGTATTTTCAAGGAGCCCAAAAATCAGAGACTCTATTTCCATTAAAAAATGCTACAAAAATTTATTTGCAGACAAAGTTATATTTACGTGGTAGAGAGGGGTTGATTTTTGACGTTAAGGGTTGAAGCCCAAAAATCGTAGCGTGTATTTTCGAGGAACCCAAAAATCAGAGACTTTATTCAAGCTCTAAAATGTAATAAAAGTTATTTTTTGACAATTTCATATTTACGTATTACAATGGGGTGAATTTTTTACTGTAAGGGTTGGAGCCCAAAAATCGAAGTGGTTATTTTCTGGGAGCCCAAAAGAAGCCCAAAAATATCCCGTTAATAAATAACTGAAAATTTTCAATTTTTTGAAGGGGTTTGATTTTGGAAGTTAAGGGTTGGTTTGGGCAAAATTTTTTTATGGATTTTAAGAGCCCAAAAAAAGCCCGAAATTCTGGTGTAATTGAATTCTTATTATTTAGTGATTTAAAGAAGTGGAGGTGCTGGGTTAGTGTAAGCTGGCACCTCCACAAGAAAATTGATTTTTTGAAAAAAGTAAAGGAGCCCAAAAATTTTTATTGCAGCCCAAAAAAAAACCCAAAGTTCTGACCTATGAAAAATTCAAAAATTCGATTGTGGAGGTGCTAGCTTAACGGACCTTGAAAAACATCATTAACAGTGAAAAAAATCTGCTTGCTGTGTGTGCACATTCTCATCATAAATTTGGTCTTTTAATTTTTATTTCGTCTCGTGTGTGGGGTTTCAAAAATTTTTAATTTGTTATAAGTTACTTTTCTATAGGAGAAGTAGTCTTTGTTTATTTATAAAGAAACATTAAAAATACAAACATTAAATTTTTCGACACACGACACAAGCTAAAAAAAGTAAATAGATAACATTATTTTACCGGAAAGTAGAGCAAAAAAATGTATTAATGGTTTCTTTTACATTCTTATTAGAGAATATATTAGACTTGAGTGCTATTTGATCCCCCCCCCCTCTCCAATTTTTGTCAAATGTCCACGTTTTGAGACCCTCTGAATCCGCAATACAGGTTTTTACGAATGTCTATCGGTTTGTCTGTGAATACGGTAACTATTGAATAAATCATTATATTAGATTGGCCTGTGGTACACTCCTTAAGTGTCCTAAACATTAGCCAGCCGTTTTGGATTAAAAGGCAAAAAGTGAGCGCTTTTAAATATTTTCAAAACCACGTTTTTCAAAATTTGAACATTTTCTTCACAAATATTTATAGTATTTAAAAAGTTGAATAATATATGGTAATGACTTTTTTCATCAAACCAAAAATTACCAGAGTTATAGCATTTACAAATTCCAAAAAACTTACGGAATTGAACGTTGGAAGCCATATAACGGAAGATATGAAAAAAGTCAAAGAAGAAAAAGTTTGATTATTAAATGCTCTACAAGATTATCATAGCAAAGTTTTGAATTTTTTTGAACAATCCAAAATTCAAAGTTTGACAGCATAAAAAATGATGAAAAATCTAAAAATTACATTTCTTTATTCAACAATTTCACAGTATTACAAAGATTCTCAAACATATAAATGCATGTTTAAAAATATATATATATATATAATTTAGAAGTTAAAAAACTGTAAGGCTGCGTAGCTCGAGGTAAATATATTATCGATCGTGAAAAGCAACAGTTGCGCGCCCTAGGTGCGCTCAAACTTGCAAGCCCCCTCATCCACCACCAAAAATCCTAGCAATGCTCTAATAAAATTTAGATTGCACCCACTGTAAAGGAGCGTCTGGATTGTGTATTAATTTTAGCCTCAGGTTTACTAAGTTTATATAAATATCATAAGAACTTTGACCATTATGGAAATTTTCAGATTTCCGTAAGAATGTTATTTGAAAACATCCATCATAATCCTGAACGTTTTAAAATTTATGTTTCCGGGTTTCCTGGGGATGTGATAACATCATAGTCTGAATGACAGCTATATAAAAAAAAAGTTGGAATATCATATCTTAGGTTACTAAGTTCATAAAGAATCATAAGGACTTTGACTAGTATGGAAATTTTCAGATTCTCGTAAGTATATAATGTAAAAATACCCTAATACACCTAGACGCAAATTGAGACACGATTTTTTTCGATTTTCCGAAGTGAAACTTTTCGCAAAACTGTGCACCTCGAACGTCGTGAACTGGGCTCTAGAGGGGAAGTGTTGATGATCGCTGGTATCAATACACGTACACTGTTGCAAAAGCGGCTCACCTGAATACAATTTCAAAGCTCTGCTAGTCCCAAAAATATGTTTCAGACTCAAAAAGTTTATAAGACTTTTCTTTTCTTTTTTGGTTCTATCCGCCCATACAAGGATAAAAATAACTCGTGGGACTCCCTGTAGATTAAAGTTGTTTACCTCTATATGCATTTACTGTTATGTCTAGAATATTTTCAATTATAATTAGGGTTGGATGTAAAATTTGACACACTTCAGACCTGATAAAGGACCTTAATGATGTTGAGAAGATCTTTTATCCAATTGTCTTGTCGACGTTTCGAAAGTCAAATGCTCGCCTCATCAGAAAAATATCTATTCACTGTCAAATTAAAAGTCCTCAGATTTATAAAAGAAGAAGTCAATGTGTTTGACTATTAAATCATGTTCTTCAAAAATTTTTTTCATCTCGAATTTGTTCTGCATAAAATATTAAAACTGTAAATGTAGAGCAAAATTTCAAATACTAAATATAAAACGAATCATATACGATAATGCAGAAGTAAAACTAAACAGTTAAAATTGAAAAAAAACCTTCAACCTGTTTTGCTGATACGTAGAAGCCCATCATGTTTAAAAGAAAGAAGATCAACAATAATTGCTTTATATTGAAATATTAGTAATACACTTTTGAATTCAAATTAAAAATAGGAAACAGAACTTACTTTCTACTTCACATTGATTCTAAATGATACAGATGTTATCGAGTCGAGGTAACAAATATTAGTAATATAATTAATTTATATAAATTGCGAAGTACAAAAATGAAAAATAGTGATTAATGATTAGTAACAAAAGAGTATAAAAAACATTAGATCTCAAAGTAATGAATCTAATATAATGTTACTATATATGCAGCACGAAAATTATTAAGGTCAGTTCATACATTTAGACAATTACCAACTTCTCTCTTAATAAAGAACATTTCAGCTGCAAGTCTTTTAAAATCATTACGCTTATGGTGTAAAACCAAAATATGTTCTCAATCACATTGATGACCAGTTATTATCTGATGCTTCGCTATAACTTTACGGTTCTTTGGATTCTGTCTAAAATTACCATGATGTTCTTTTGTTCTAGTAAAAAGTAACTTCACAGTCTGGCCTACCTGACATTTATCCAAATTTAAACAAAGAATTTTATAAAACACATCAGAAAGTTGAAAAATATCAAGAGAATATTTTCATAATTTTATGAACTTATCCAGTTTAGAATCAATCTTAAATGTTGCTTCAATATTGAAATCATTCAAAATTCGTTTGACCTCAAAAATCAGACTACCATGAAACGAAACGGTTACAGTGGGTTTAAAATCTGCGTTATAAATTAAATGTAATTTGGGTCCTTTCGGTACAGGATTTTCAAGTGTTTTAATTTTATGATTAATGTGTGTTTAAACAAATTCTCTTGGATAATTATTGAGTAACAGAATATTTTTGATAAAATTGATAGTTGATTTGTGAAAAAGATTCATGTGATAGTTTAAATAATGTTTCTACAAGATTTTTTGTAATAGCTATTTTATTCTGAATGGGGTGCTTGGAAAGAAAATTAATATACCTGCCTATACAAGTACCTTTTCTGTACCAATCCGTGATAACAGTGACTTCATCATTTTTAATAAGCTTCACATTTAAAAAATAAGTTGTATTGTTATTTTCTACTTCATACATAAATTTAAGCATAGGGTGGTAAGAATCCAAAATCAACTCAATATGGGTGGATTATTTTCGCCTTAATATGTTCAAATTTGTGCAACCAACTTCAACCACTAAAAACTACCCCCTATGCGGAAATTATTATGTCGGGGCCAGTGAAACGTTTCCCTGGACCCAACATTATGCAAAATAACTTTATATGGGCGCATTATTTTCTTCTTAATTTTTAAAATTTGTACAACTAACTTTTACCCCTAAGAGCTACCCCCTGCGTGGTAAACACCAAGGTGGGTGGGTAGAGCAAAATGATTCGCTCGCCCCGACATGATCCAAAATCAACTTTATATGGGCGCATTATTTTCAACCTAATTTGTTCAAATTTGTGCAATTAACTTTAACCCCTAAAAATACCCCCTGTGCGGAAAACATCATTGCGGACCCATGGTTTGGCTGGCCCCGACATTATCCCAAATCAACGTTACCAGGGAGAATGTTATTTTTCTTAATTTGTTCAAATTTGTACAACAAACTTTAACTTCTGAAAGCTAACCCCTATGCTGAAAACTATGGCTCGAAAATTACATCGAAGCAATGGCTGAGGGCGAATCATATAAATATCTGGGTATTCTTGAATTTAAGGGTATTCAGCATACGATAGTTAAGACAAGCCTAACCGACTGTCGTCACTACGAGACTCAGATTGATTATGAAGAGTTTTCTCAACTCGGCAAATAAAATCCGTGTCCTCACGTGCTCATTTTGGCTTATTAAATATTCTAACATCGACCTTGAAATGTTAAACAGAATCGTTCGCGTAGAAATGACGAAGCACCGAATGCACCACATTAATTCAGCGGTTGAAAGGGTAGTTCGACTACGACATATAGATGGTAGGGTCGTTGTAGATGTTAAAAAACACTGTGAGTCACAATTTATACAGTTTCGAGACTATTTTAACAGCAAACGAAATGTTGCGGTTTACAGCACAATCTGTAAAGCGGATCTTGACTACACGCCATTGAATTTCTTCTCAGTTGAGGCCTTGAATATCAGGTTAGAAATTGTCAGTAAGGCGGTTCAGTTAAACCTTCCTTGCATTTTTTTCTAGAGCATTCAGGCTTGGCGCCTAAATTTAGTAGTTTAAGTTTTATGTCGACCATGTTAATAAATGGTGCGAGCAAATTGCCTACCTTCAAGGGGCACAAAAAGATAATACCGGAATCACAGTACTCGTATCAAAACGTCTTGCATAACTGGTATACCTGCGGCATTTTTTAAAGAAATTTCACTCTACTTTACCTCTGTTTTCTTAAGAATGTCATATTCTACCTCTGAGGTTGTTGCTCTTTGGTAAACAACTATTTATAAAAGGGTCTATTCACTTACGATGAGTAGGGCGGGCAAAGATAGTTTAGTTTTAGTTGAATTTTAATTAATTTATATAGCTAAAGAGAAAATAATATCATAAATTAACCAAAATGCAAAACTAAAATTAAATTATTTGAATATTGAAGAAAGATGACATATCAACAGAGCTTTTGCACTAGGAAATGGCACTAATAAAACACTTTCTCTTGCATTTGCATGAAATAGTGGTGGTTTTGCAGGGTTCTTGCACTGTAAGTCTAGATCTATAGTAAATAGTCTATCGTTCTAGGGTTAATTTTCAACCACATGCAGAAGAATTGGGCATGTCTATCACTTCATTGAGCATCAGGCTGGTCTTCAGTCCCTCGTAGGAGGTTGCTCGTCTTACCTAAAGTACCCTTATCTACAGTACTCGGCAGCACTTGGTGAGACTTTCATACTGCTTCGAACTGAAATATATTATATAAATTATTTCATTCCGTTGTTATACTCTTATTAAAAGTATATTATAAATAAAAGCATATGAAAGTATATACTTCAGGATGAAGTTGCAAGGTGTGCTAAGCTGACTTCTTGTTGCTCTTATAGATCTTATATTACAGTTCGAAGCAGTGTGAAAGTCTTACCAAGTTCTACCCAGCACTGTTAACAAAACAGAAGCCCTTGCAGTGCATTCCGCTAACTGAAGATTCGCTAGAACTTCAGATAAGCCGAGCAGCCTACGAGGGACTGAAGGTCAGCCAGAAGCTCCATGCAGTGATAGATTCGCCCAATTATTCTGCATTTGGTTCGAGATTGTACCTAGAGAAATTGACTATTCACTATAGATCTACACCTACAGCGCAAAAATCCTGCAAAACCACCACTATTTCATGTAAATGCAAGAAAAAGTGTTCGGGTAACTGAAATTGTTCAAAAGCAAAAGTTGCATGCTATGATTTGTATACCAGTGCATGCCAAAAAGACTTTCATTAGCGCCATTTACTAGTGTGAAATCACCGTTGCCATGTGGTCTTCAATATTCAAATATTTTAATTTGAGTTTTTTATTTTTGTGAATTTATGACATTATTTTGTCTTCAGCTGTATGAATAAATTAATATTTTGCTAAAATTAAACTATCTTTAACTTCCTGATAACGGTGTTTATGTATGAAAAAAAATAATTTGCCTGATATGTAGCTGAAAAAAACTGTGGGGATCTCTTCGTAATGACTGTAGCTGCTACAAAATCACTCTCTCAAAATCTGATCTGATCCTTTTTTTGTGACATCCGTAAAAGAATATTGATACTTCAAAAAACGAAAAAGTATTTAATAATCGCAGGCGTAATAATGTATGTATGTGTAAGGATATATTACTTACACGTTTACACATACATATCTATATAACCACCTATATATATATACAGATATATGTAACCACCTATCTCACGGTTGTGAGACGTGGTTATGGCTGAAATTTTACCGCGATTTCGCTGGAAGCGGGTGCAATTTTTCAGATTAGCACCCGCTCCC
>NC_046660.1:131544563-131546973 GCF_010883055.1 Belonocnema kinseyi
AATTTATAAAATTAAAGTTTGTCATAAGGACAGCCGCAGGATTTCGCCCGGAGCGGGTGCAAATCTGAAAAACTGCACCCGATCTCCAAGTTTAAAAGTTCCATTTACGTCGCTTTTGGTATTTACGTTTATAAGGTTCAGATAGTTGATTCTGAACTAAGCGATATTTCGCATTCGAGTCAATAGTTTCTCCGTTTTTGATATTTTCATGTGTGAAGTCCGCGCTACAGAATGTGGTCACGTGTTTACGTCAGTATGTTTGTTGATATGTTAATTTTCCGCTCTGCGAGCAGTTTTTAAAAACAAAAGATTTTTTGAGTCAGGCAATTATAGAATTTTCACTCAGTGTCTTGTTTGTTGTCGTTATCGAAACAAAAGTCTGAGTTGGTGCAAAAACGTATTACACGTTGTCGATAATAAATGTTGATTTGTATATCGTGAAGTTTATTGAAAAGTGTTTTTATAATGCCTACACATTCCTATCGTGCAAGTACTCATCAAGAGAATAGGGTAAAAGTTTGTAGAACATGTGGAAAAAAATTCTTCTTCGACTGAAAGGTTACAGTAATTTTCAGTTAACAGAACCTCATCAAAAATTGATCGAAAAGCATATTAAGAAAAATTATAACTTGAAAGATGAAAGGTTTTCCTTGAGTATATCTGCTAAATGTCGTTTAGTATTACTTGAAAATGAGAAAAATGATTTGAAGAGACCATTACCAACAATGGCTAACTATGAAAACATATTGTTAATTAAGATCACGAGGATAAATAATACATCAAAGGAAGTATTTTTAACTTGTAATTGTTACATATGCTTGTCTATTAGATCGAAAAAAAATCCGCGTAACACAAGAAAAATGAAAAAGACGTAAGTACTAAAATTACAGCTTTAAATGGATTCTGTAGCTCGCAAAATTAAAAAACAACTTCACTTCCTAAAGCAAAAACTTCTGCTTAATTAAATACAATGACAATTTGTAAAATATGTAAGACTAAAGTTCACAAAGGTAAAAGGCATGCTTGTAGTAAGCAAGATCATGTAGCTCGAAAAAATGTTGCGAAACTTGTTAATGAATTGCCTGAAAATGTAAAAAAAATAGCTAAAAGTAATAGCACAGATTCTATTACGCTGAACACTGAAGGACGTAGAAAACGAATATTTATTAAAGAAAAAAGTACTGCAGTCACATTTTTATCAAATGATTTGGATAATTTGCATACAAACACTGGATGTTCGATTCGACATATGAATAACTTGACTACTTTTATTCACATTCTGCTGGTCGAAAGTCTGTGCCTGCTCATTATTTACATCACGTTTGTAAACAAACAAAATTATTAAAAGATATCTACAACATTGATATGTTAGAATTTGATACTCAGAATTCTCATAAAAAATAAATAAGACATGTTGTCTGGGCTAATGCTGAAAAACTGCTTGAAACTGCATTACAAAGATGTAATTTTGTTGCTGACTATCTCGTTAAAGTAATGGCAGATGGTGGTCAGGGTTTTTAAAAAATTTGCAACAAACAGCAAAGTCAATATATCCTTGTCCTTATTGCTTTGTTGGTCTGCAGGATTTAAGGAAATTTCTTAAAGAAAATCATGTGTCCCAGAAAGTGGAAGTTTTACCTCTTAAAACATTTAGTGATTTGAGAAAAGATTATGACAAGCTTATTTCTGTTGGCAAAAATAAAATGTTAGTTAAGAACTACCACAGTACTATGAATGAGCCACTTTTTAAAGAAAAAGACGATTTGTTGATACTTTATAAATGTGCAATTCCAAAACTTCATATATTGTAAGGATTTGTTAACCATTTGTTTTGGGATGGTCTAATACACCTTGTAGGTCGAGAGGAAGCTCTTTTGTGGCCTTTAAAACTAAAGTTAGTCTCAAAGAATTTTCATGGAGAGGTATTTCAAGGCAATGCATGCAGAAAATTCTTAAGAGGAGCTGAAAAACTCTTTGATCGAGAAATTTATGTAGATACAACCGAACCCCTGAAAATGTTTAACCTTATCCGCAAAGACTGAAAAACGGCACTGTTGATGAGTTCTAATCTCTTCATATATGAAGTGAAGATATAAATAGTGATGGTTTCTGTGAATCTAAAAAGACTTATATTTATTTTTGTTTCACATATTATATCGAAATTACTATTTCTGTTTGTCAATATATATTATTATATTGTTAATACATATAAATTGTTATATTTTCTAATGTGAAAAAGAATCAATCATTTTCATAAACGAAATTCACTCCTAATTTATGCTGTACTTGTTTATATACGTGGTTGTGGCTGAAATTTTACTGTGATATCGCTGGGAGCGGGTGCAATTTTCCAGATTAGCACCAACTCCCGGCGAAATCCTGCGATTGTCCTTATGACAAATTTTTAGTT
>NC_046660.1:131547073-131548773 GCF_010883055.1 Belonocnema kinseyi
GCGGGTGCTAATCTGAAAAATTGCACCCGCTTCCAGCGAAATCGCGGTAAAATTTCAGCTACAACCACGTCTCACAACCGTGAGATAGGTGGTTACAGTCTGGAAAGGAATCAATACGACAATCCAGCAAAAGCCTCATGCACCCTAAGAACATGGAGTGACCCAAGGACAACCGCCTTATGAATTTTTCCCGCAAGTGTTCTAGCATATTGTTGACACGCAGGGATGCTTTTTAGGCCATTAGCAAGTGAAAGCTTGGCACCTCCAAGAGCGTCGATGATAAGGACGATCATTTTAACAGAATATTCCGGGTACAATCGTTGCAACTCCCTTATAAGGTCTCGATACCTCTCTTTCTTTTCATTCCCCTTGGCTATGATGTTTTTATCATCAGGTGCCGAAAATTCGATAACGAACATGGTTCGCTTCTCGAAGTCAAGAAGAACCATATCAGGCCTCGAGTGAGCAACAGAAACAATTTTCGAGAATATAAAGTTCCAGTATATGCGGCACATCCCATTCTCGATAATTGACTCAATTTCCCTAGGAGCATTTAGAGGAGCGATATTAAGGTGAATGCCGTAGGAGTGACAGAGATGGTAATAAAGCACTCTTAGTGCTGCATTGTGCCTTTGAATGTAGGTCGTTCCCGCCTGAGTTGGGCAACTAGATAGTATGTGAGCTAAATGCTCGGGGTCTGCATGGCACGCCCTGCAGCTATCATCAGTAATGTCTTGGCTCAAAATGTGGTGACGGTATGTTAATGTGGAAATGACAATGTCTTGGCATGCAAAAATGAAACCCTCTGTACCAGACTTCAATCCGGGCGATTTAAGGAAAGCAAACGTTAGCTCACAAGACATTGACTGATCCTTCACATTTCTGTGGAAGATACTGTGCATCCTCTTATCGAGGAGCTGTTCACGAAAGTTTTTCTCTTGTGCTTTCTTAATCCGGGCTTTCAGAAGTGAGTACTAGAGATAGATAAGATTTGATGCATTTTGCTCACCCCTAATACTGAAGTCAAGTCCGAGTGTTTCAGCAGCCTCCTCCGCTGCTTTGTACAGAAATGCTCCTTGGCCCACTTCTTCGTGATTTCTGACCATTTTAAGAAGAGGGTCTCTTCCATTTGCAACTCTATGTGCTGTACCCAGAATAGAGTAGTACCGGAACGGCAAGCATGTTCGTTGCAGATACTTTGTTCCCAGCCGAAAGTTCGGAAGACCAAATCTGTCGGATGAGACGTTTGTATCTGCTTCGGAGAGTGTCCTTTATAGATTTCACATCCTGAATGCGGCTCTGTGGTACGCCCAGGTATGTATAAGTCTCTCCAACGCAAAGTTGTCGTTTGGCGCTTCTATCAAGGAGCTCAGGATCTTCAGAGATGCCATTAAGTTTTTCTCGATTCAAATAAACCTTGGCGCATTTGTCTAACCCAAATTCCATTCCAATTTCCTTAGTATATCGTTCGAAGACCCCAGAGCTAGATGCAGTTGCTCTCTGTTTTTAGCATAGATCTTAAGATCGTCCATGTGAAATACATGAGTGACCTTGTACTTTCAATCTGCAGGTTTGCCGCACAAGTACCCGTCGAAATAGCGCAGTGCTAGAGATAGTGGCAATAATGTAAGGCAAAAGAGGAGTGGGCTCATGGTGTCGCCCTGAAAGACACCTCTCTGAAACTTGACCTTGTTAGTTGT
>NC_046660.1:131548873-131549940 GCF_010883055.1 Belonocnema kinseyi
TATTCCGCGACCCCCTTGACGGCGTGAGATGTAAAGTCGCGGAACGGAAGACTTAAGATGCATGCTTTTGTTCATGTGCATAACCTTTCTTGTCCCGACATCGAGAGATCTGATCTCGTTCTTCGTCCATGGAACTACTACAAATGAATAGAGTAGAACCGGGACGGCAAGTATGTCCGTTTCAGATACTTTGTTCCTCGCCGACAGTTCAGAAGACCAAATCTGTCGGATGAGACGTTTGTATGTGCTTCGGAGCGTATCCTTTATAGATCTCACATCCTGAATGCGGCTCTGTGGCACGCCCAGGTATGTATAAGTCTCTCCAGCAATTTGCCACAGGCAAACCTGCAGGTTTGCCGTACAAGTACCCGTCGGAATGGCGCAGTGCTAGAGATAGTGGCAATAATATAAGGCAAAAGAGGAGTGGGCTCATGGTGTCGCCCTGAAAGACACCTCTGAAAGCGTTCCGATAATCAATCCAGGCCATCGATACCTCACACCGGTAGAATGCTGCATCTTTGCAGACACATCTATCGATGAGCAGGTTCTCCCGACATCCAGCTACGCCTTTCTTGGAGCCTCATTGTTCATACATTTCTTACCACACAGGTTCAACTGCCCGAACAATCCTATCATTTAGGATAGCTGTAAATATCTTATAAAGCGTGTTCAGACAAGTTATTGGCCTGTAGTTCTTCGGGTCAGCAAGGATAAGGCTGCGTACTCTGAGAGGTCGCCCGATATCCCAGAGTTACCGTTCTAGACACCACACCCAGGTGACATTCAGCTTTCGGCACGGTTTTCACACCTCCGCTTGGGGATCAAACACTTCGGGACCACCCCTGGACAATTGTCCGCGACTGCCTATTTATATTTGTAATCATATTTTCACCTCATATTTGAAGTCAGAAGAGCCGATTCCAGAGTGGTTGATGGAAGGGCGCACAATACTCTTGCCGAATATAGGCAAGAAATGTATGAACAACGAGGCTCAAAGAAAGGCGTAGCCGGATGTCGGGAGAACCTGCTCATCGACAGATGTGTCTGCAAAGATGCAGCATTCTACC
>NC_046660.1:131550040-131552467 GCF_010883055.1 Belonocnema kinseyi
CCGATGATAGCTGCAGGGCGTGCCATGCACACCCCGAGCATTTAGCTCACATACTATCTAGTTGTCCAACTCACGCGGAAACGACCTACATTCAAAGGCACACTGCGGCACTAAGAGTGCTTTATTACTATTTCTGTCACTCCTACGGCATTCACCTTAATATCGCTCCTCTAAATGCTCCTAGGAAAACTGAGTCAATTGTCGAGAATGGGAAGTGCCGCATATACTGGTACTTTATATTCTCGACAATTGTTTCTGTTGCTCACTCGAGGCCTAACATGGTTCTTCTTGACTTCGAGAAGCGTACCATGTTCGTTATCGAATTTTCGGCTCCAGCTGCCAGAAACATCATAGCCAAGGAGAATGAAAAGAAAGAGAGGTATCGAGACCTTATAAGGGAGTTGCAACTATTGTACCCGGAATATTATGTTAAACTGATCGTCATTATCATCGGCGCTCTTGAAGGTGCCAAGCTTTCACTTGCTAATTGCCTAAAAAGCATCCCTGCGTGTCAACAATATGCTAGAACACTTGCGGGAAAAATGCAGAAGGCGGTTGTCCTTGGGTCGCTCCGTGTTCTTAGGGTTTACGAGGCTTTTGCTGGATCGTCGTATTGATTCCTT
The DNA here is from genome assembly GCF_010883055.1 of Belonocnema kinseyi. Classification (NCBI taxonomy): domain Eukaryota; kingdom Metazoa; phylum Arthropoda; class Insecta; order Hymenoptera; family Cynipidae; genus Belonocnema; species Belonocnema kinseyi. The sequence continues at coordinate 131,550,664 of NC_046660.1, forward strand.
TACAGACTGTAACCACCTATCTCAGGGTTGTGAGGCGCGGTTGTGGCTGAAGTTCTACCGCGATTTCGGTGGAAGCGGGTGCAATTTTTCAGATAAGCACCCGCTCCCGGCGAAATCCTGCGGTTGTCCTTATGACAAATTTTTAATTATATATAGAAATTAGAATTATGATGGAGACAGAAAGCTATCCACGTCGAGCACCCCAAAACGTTAGATCAACATGAAATGGATAGTGAGGCATCTAATATTTGGCTGAGAAAGAGTGTTCTGTATCCTGTATTGACCGGTGCTGATAATGTGGAGATACCAACGAATCCATCGAGCACATTATTGATGATAGCGCGCATTATACATGTAGCGGGCTTTATAAATCAACACCTTTGTCCTAAACCTGGGACTCTTAAGAGAATGGATGCTTTTCTATAGATACATTCCAACATCCGTTTTACAAAACGAAGATTACATCTTATATTGGGATGTTACTCTCTAAACGGATCATTAAATCGGAGCCAATCGACCTGACATCATGATGCAAGAAAAAAAAAAGGTGAAAGAGTCTACATTATCGACATTGCTTCTCCAATTAAGAGCATGTAACACAGCCAAATACCTATATTACTGACCTCACTTTATCAGTTCACTGAATTTTTTTTGATCCTAAGAACTTTTTTGTAAATAATATATCGAATTGAAAATTTGGAAAATGTATATGAGTAGAATAAAGTACGCTTAGGAACTTCATTGGGATAGAAACGTTACGAAAAATAATTTGATTTTTATTCTGAACCTCGATATTTTTTGAACGTTCAAGCTTTTTTCATACATAAAATATCGATAGTGACCGTCAGGGTTCTGATTTTCGTGTACACCGTTACGGGCTGATGCCGATGGAATTGATAGTTGAAATATTCTTTTTTACATCTTTCCTCATTAAACTTTGGACTTTAACATGGTTTGCTTTTGGCTTTTATATTTATCAAAGTTTGAGACAGATATTTTATGTATAAAAAAAGTGCGAAAGTTCAAAAAATATCGAGGTTCAGAAAAAAGATGAAATACTTTTCAGTGAAGTTCCTATCCACATGAAGTACCTAAACGTACTTTATTGTACTCTAATATATTTTCCAATGTTTCAGCTGGGTGTTTTATTTACAAAAAATGTTCTGAGGTTCAAAAAAACATTCAGTCAACTGATAAAGTGAGGTCGGTAACATAGGTATTTGGCTGTGTCACAGGCCCTTAACCGAAATTTGTAGTCAACCTATACAACCAAGATCCATTAGTATACCGACTTAAGGCATAAAGTAAATACCATATGGAGGAATGTGCATGATGCATCTATTCATCCGATTGTGGTCACGGCTACAGGCAATGTGCACGCAATATGCACTGAACATCTTGAAAATTCAGGAGTCAGTAGGGTATTGGCAGCAGCTCAGAAGTCGGTTTTATTAAACACCTGTCACATTGTAAGGACGTTTATCGATGTTTAGGAAGCAAGCAAATAAAAACCAGTGGAGTGGTAGATGGTTTGCTCTAAAAAAGCATCCAGAGGTGACTATTGTCATCTGAAACTCTCGCGGCCGCTGTTTAAGTATGGCAGCGATAAGGGAAGAGCTCCAAGCTAAACCATACTCGTAATTGTTTACCTACATCATCATCGCAGGTTTCAAGCATTGTAGTAAATGAACTTATAACACCCTTATACGAGGGTAGTTCAATAAGTCCTTAGAATGAAGTATAAAAACAATTTTTTTTGGGTAATTTTTTTTTTATTTTTCAACATAATCTCCTTGGAGCTCTA
>NC_046660.1:131552567-131575926 GCF_010883055.1 Belonocnema kinseyi
GACCACGCTTAAATTCATTTACCCAGTTATAAACCGTTGCTAAGGCAGGGGCAGATGTGCCATGAACTGAGTCCAATTCATTTTCTATCTCATATGGAGTTACACCCTTTAAATGAAAATGTTTGATTACCGCTCTGAACTCGTTTTTTTTCCATTTTTCTTAACGAACAATTTTTTTTCAGTTTGTTATAAAAACACGTAAACTCAGAAGATGTGGACTGTGACTGCACCATATATCTAGTCGGGAGTGGTGCTGACTGAAAACAGATGATTTGGAGCGATTCGCGCGCCATCTGTTGGTCATTCTAAGGACTTCTTGAACTACCCTCGTATCATCAGACCCTTGACTTGGCCTGTGGCTATGATGTAAAACCGGGTTCACCCGGGTAAAAGTTTGAAGAAAAATTGTCGAATACTCTATAAGACTTCGAAATTCTCTGTGAATTTAAGATTTTCAATAAGACCACTCTAAGTCCTTCCTATCTCTGGAGGCCCTCTTTTTGTTCTATTCGGATCTATGTAATTGTTCTGTATTTAAATGTGATTGGATTTAATTTGATTTAACTATTTTATTTTATTCGGCTGAATTTGCTAATACATAATGAAAAAACTTATGGGTAATCAGGCAGAGTAATGCTAATAGTTATGAAGTATTTTCTCTCCTTCACATGCGCTGAAATAGAACATTTTTATACTTTCAATCAGAAAAACGTCAAATTCTAAAGAGAGAATTACTTTCTTTCTACGGATCTGAAAAATAAGAATTTTACTATGTAAAATTAATAAGCCACTTGCCATTGAGAATTTTAGCATTTAGCTTTCCTTCAAATTTAAGAGAAATGGTAAAGTATTAAGCACTTGTTCAAAGTTAGTTCCTTTTTTTATTCATTTATGATTAAAATATTTTTAATATGCATCGAGAAAAAATGAAAATGACTAACCGTTTGTAAAATTAATAATTTAGTTTTAAAAATATATTTTCGCTATAGTTTACAATCTAATACTAATAAAATCAGAAACTGTTTCTTATTTTAAGAATTTTAAGTAACAAGAAAAAATAAAGAAACCTATTCCCTACTATTCTGCAATATCTAATGTTTTAATTTAAAGCATGTAGTTTGCTTGTGTACTAATAAGTTAAGAGCAGCATGTTTGGGAAATTCAATCTGTTTTAAATGAAAAATAATCAAATGAGATAGGAAAAAGTCGGCTGTAGTGGCGCACAGTGGGGCTTAACGTCCAAATTTGTTCTGAAATAGCCTAAAGCCGACAATTATTATTCGATTTTCATATTTTTTATTTAAAACTCTCAACTTGCACATTATTGCAAATAATCAGTGAACTATATGATCTGTGTGACCAGTCACATGTGTACCTTCTCACACGACACGAGAAATTGGAAAGGGGTAGTATTTTGACCAAAATTATTCCTGTGACCAGTCAAAAGGGTGCCTTTCGCCCCCGAGGCGCTGAAAAGAGATATAGGTTTTTATAAAAATTTTCCCCGCCAACAGTTAGTGACAGCCTGGATGAATTCTGTTATTGATTGAAGAATTTAATTTAAATAAAAATGTAAATTAAAGGACTAGTAAGAAGTAGGATTAGTAAGAAGTAGTAGCCCGTCTGTCGCTGTTACACTTTTGTAAGTAGGGAGAGCGTTTATGAAGCACAAGTGAGTCGGTCGATTTTCGTTTTTTTTTTAATACCGTACAAAATAAGGTGTATCATTTCAGTCAGCGAATTTGTTTGTTGGTCAGAAGCTGTCTGAAAGGTCAGATTTTGTATACTCTAAACGGTTTCAAACCCCTCTGTGAATCTGTTAGTGACAGGGGAAAAGCACAGTCATCAAGAAATGTGCAGGTGTAACTAACTAATTCACTTGTATGAAGTATACACTGAATTAATCAATTATTAACAAGCAATGTGGATATTGCTGCCATCATGCTTCTAGTACCTTCTGAAAGATTATCTCGATTTCACGTCAATGAGGAATATTGACGTCCAAATTCCTCGTAAGCCCTAAGATCTGGCTTATACGGATGCCACCTTTCGTAAGAATATCTTGGAGATGTCTGGCCTCTGGCATTTTAATTAACGTGATGGACACAACAACTCGACAAGCGCTCGAAACCGCGTGGAAATAATGTTCACTCGGGAAAATCTATTGATAAAAAAGTGGCGGAAACGTAAGAATATATACCTTCATAATCGCGTTGATGCAGCCGACAATTTTTCCTAATCAAACTTTTTCATTCGATAATTATTACTCAAGATTAATAATTAAAACGTAGAAAATTTTTCGATTAAAAATCCATGTTTTATAAAACACAACGTGGGTTTATTCGACCGCTTGTTTATAAAAATGCTTGAAATTTGTATGGTGTATTCTCAATATACAGGGTGTCTAAAAAGTCCCGGAAAGGTTGGATATTTCCTCAGGTACAATATTTTTGAAAAAAGGGAAGGTCATTCATAAATTAAATTTTAACTAGGAATTCAATGGTGACCTTCATTTTGACCTTAAAGTTGACCTTCATGGATTTTTCAAGGTCAACTTTGTTTTTTAAAATGGAAGCCCTCTTTTTTACAACTGCAATCGATAGAGCGGAAAATCCTACGTTCAGGTACGTACCAAAGTCATAGGTCCATTGTAATGCTCAAGGTCGGTTTGAGGTTATTTGAAATTAATACAGTTTTCCAAGAGCTCAGTGCAATTCCTGAAATAAATTTCAACGAGAAATTCATTGGTGAGCTCTGTATTGATCTTGGTGATGATCTTCAAGGTTTTTTTCAAGCAGTTTACTTGGACGTAGTTAATTCTGTTCCCTTTGGGGTGCTTGATTAACGTGAGTCCCCTTGCTTCTCACGTTTCAGGGTGCTTGATTAGCGTGAATCCCCTTGCCTTTCACGTTTCAGGGTGCTTGATTAGCGTAAGTCCCCTTGCCTCTCACGCTTCAGTGAAGATGTTCGAACTGAAAACCTTGAGCTTCTTGACGAAAAGCTATGCGATTGTAAAAATGAGTTATAGCATTACGAATCATCTCCCTATCAATCAAAGTCGCCTGTTGCAGAATCCGATTCTGCAATTCGTCTAAGCTTTGCGGTTGCGTTGATTATACTTTTGCTTTTTAAATAACATCAAAGAAAACAGTCGAGAGGCGTCAGATCAGGAGGTCTAGCAGGCTACTCGATTTCACCCCTTCTTCCAATCCACCTTTGAGGGAACTGAGTATCCAAATATGCTCTAACCTCCCTACCGTAATGAGCTGCTGCTCCGTCCTGCTGAAACAAAATATTTTGAAAACTATTGCCTGTAATCTCCCTTATTCTTGGTACAATTTGGTTTCTGAGAAGCTCTTCATATGCACGGGCATTGAGATTGCCATCGATGAAGAAAGGGCCTATCAATGTATCATTTAAGATACCGGTCCAAACATCAATCTTTTGTGGATATTGTGTGTGACTCTCCAACATAATTTCACAAAATTCAACTCGACGATCAGGATCGCCTTCAATGAACTCTTGTACCAGATGAACTTCATAATGATAGAAATTAATGCTTTTTAAAATACTACGCACTGTCTCAGGAGCAACGTCACGCTCATGACTAGCTCGACGTAAGCTAAGGTGTGAGTTTTCAACAAATGCGTGGACTATGTGCATCTGCATTTCCTTAGATACTGCAGATTTTGGCCGACCAGTTCTCTGAAGGTCCTTGATAGATCCATGATTCATAAAGCGCCTTACAGTTCTTTTAATTGTTGATACAGAGCTCACCAATGTATTTCTCGTTGAAATTTACTTCAGAAATTACACTGAACTCTTGGAAATCTTTGTTAACTTCAAATAACCTCTAATTGACAATGACCGTTACAATTGACCTATGACTTGGGTACGTACCTGAACATCGAATTTTCCGCTCTATTGATTGCAGATGTAAAAAGGGGGGTTTCCATTTAAAAAACAAAGTTGATCTTCAAAACGCCATCAAGTTCAACTTCAAGGTCAAAATGAAGGTCACCATTTAATTCCTCGTTGAAATTGACATCAGGAATTACAGTGCCCTCTTGGAAAACTTTCTTAATTTCAAATAACCTCTAACTGACCTTGCACGTTACAATTGACCTATGACTTGGATACTTAACTGAAAGTAGAATTTTCCGCTCCATCGATTGCAGATATAAAAAAGGAGGCTTCTATTTAAAAAAGCAAAGTTGACCTTCAAAAAGACATGAAGGTCAACTTCAAGGTCATGATGAAGGTCACCATTGAATTCATCGTTGAAATTTACATCAGGAATGATGTTAAATTATTTCGAAAAATGTTTTACCTGAGGAAATATCCAACCGTGCCGGGACTTTTTAGACACCCTGTATAGCTTGGACAAGGTGGGGTGTATAAAGGTATCTCTGTGACTGGTAATACGATTCATGTAGGTCACATACCTTTCCCTTCCTAACATGTCAAGGTAAGGGGCATGAAAGCTCCCTTCTTACTAGTAACAAGAATAGTGTTGATCAACACCCTACCCCTTTCCATCGTATCGTGGGGACCGAGAAAGCGCCCCTGTTACCAGTCACATTAATCATTTTAATAAAAACCGTACCTCTTTCCACCGTCTCGGTAAAAAGGCACTCCTTGTTACTTATTACAAAGAAATTTAGGTCACACTTCTGAGCCCTTCCAATTTCTCTGTGATTTTGTCATCTAGGATTTGTCCCAGAAATACTTCAGGTACATCCCTAACCGTTTTCAATGTTTTTTAATCTATAACGTCAACCAAAAGGATAGCTGATTGCATGCCGACTTTACCCGTTATCCTATCTGAACTTACACCATAATCTAGCTGACTTTATTCTGTACTCTAACAGACATTATCTTGCTCCATAGCCGAATTGACCTTGTACGATAGTTGACTTCATTCCCTATCCTAGCTTCACCCCGCTCCATAACTTAATTTTTCCTGTACTCTACTCAACTATACCCCGTACTTGACTCTATCACGTACCAAAGCCAACTTTATTTCATACCATAGTTGACTTTACCCAGAGCCCTAGCTATCTTCTCGCTGTACCCTACACGACTTTACCAGCTATCCAGCCTGACTATACCCCGTACCCTAGCTGACATTACCCCGTAACCTAATCCTAGCTTAAACTTTTAAGCGACACAATTCGGATCAAATTGGCTTCAACCTGGCTTTAACCTAGAGATGCATAGTGGAAGAATATTAACTGTTCATGGAAAAAAGAGAATTGAAACCGTCATCTAGTTTGCAGCCTTCGTGACCCTCAGCTCTACTAGACAGCTCACTTTATCTGCGGGCGGAAAATTTGCATTGCCTTCATTTCTGGTTCTTAAAGAAGCAAATGGAAAGTTTCTTTCAATTGTTGATAAAAGCCCGTTTAGAGTGGCTTCTGAACACTGTGCAACAAGCTGTGCCAAAAATACAAAGGCTTCAAATTGATGACCATTCCTAGAAGAACGATGCATAAAATTCTGCCGATGAATTTCTAAGGATTTGAATATAAAAAGGGTACATAAAAAAGCTTTCTGATATAGTTCCAATTTTGAGTTTGACATTAGTTTGCATGCAACAAATAATATTATAAAACTTAGTCCCTGAGTCACAATCAGTTATAATCACCCAGGTTTATAACATACTTAATTATGTGTTGTACGAAAGAGGATATTTGGAGAGTAAGACACTTTCACTCGAAAAAAGTGTACAGTTTTGTTTTAGCACTGACGCAGCAAAACGTTCTTTGTCTGCGACTTGTGACGACTTGTTTATGGTGTAAATACTTGAAGCGTTTTTATTTAAGATCTAATATCACTTTTCAATGTACATTTTACTTATTTAAAAATGGGTTTAATATAGAAGCTAATGATCACATACACAATGATGTCATATGTCAACAAAAGGCATCTCCATTAGGGGCTGTACAACCTTGTAGTTGGTGAGGAGGCTTAAGCGCGTGGAACATATGGATCAAACCGACATCCGTCTGCATGTATATGGATATGGATGAAAGGAACCCTATAAACGGTTTCTTCTGGTTTGCATGATTGCAGTATGGTAAAAGGGTGAAAGAGCCTGCCTAACATGAGCCCGCTGCGTCGAGGTCGCTCCCCGACCGCTTTCCAGTTTTTGGAATCAGGACAGGAAATACCTAGGGCCCGCACAGCGACCAATAAACAGCGATCCGTTGGTATGATGGCCTGCGAACCGATATTTATTGAGTGTCTCACACAATGTGACCGCCCCCTTAAGCCCTAGGTGTAGAGTGATCGTGCCCGTGGCACTTGGGCACTTAGGGATTACGAAAGTGTCCTAACGGCCTCTCGGGGACACCAGAAGACCTCCTCGTGTAATTACTCTTACCTCTGCATGTGGGGCTCTGCAGGGCGAACCTTTTTTCTCTAGCTACTCGTGGGAATAAAATGGATCACGTAAAAAGAAAAAAACAGAAGCCGAAGGAAGAAGAAGAAAGGGGCGTGACCTAGGGAGCGGGGGTAGGACCCTCATCGGTCTAACATAAACATTTGCTCTTAATTTGTCTTTTCGGCAAGCAAACTCAGGTGGCAGCTGTGCCCCAGTTCGGGAGTGGCCAATGAGTCCCTCAAAAAGAAGAAACGCATCAACGGTTCTTTGAAAAGGAGAGTTAAGAGGGAACTGCAGCAAGCTAGTAGAGCATCTGCGGAAGCTGGAACATCATGTACTTCAATGCCGATAACTAGCACTAAGGCCCCGAAGAGAGGAAGGGGTTTAGTGGCAGGCCAACGGGGGTGGGATGCTAAGTCTCTAAAAAGGCACTAGGCAGCCCAGCAGTCAGTGAAGAGGGTGTCGTCGGGGGCTGGATTGAGAGACGCTCTGGGACTGACCCTCTGACGAAGGTGAAGACCTTCAACAAATTTGGGCAGGTCAACTTGAGGGTTACCTGCCAGGGAAAACCCATAAGAATAATACCACTACTAATAATAAACAAAAGGGAAAGCTCTTTGCAAATAAAATGTATTATTTAATGTATCATTCTCCCCTATTAGCTGCTGCTGTAATTTGCACTTTTTTGTAATTGTAATTTTGTAATTGTAATTGTAATTTGTAATTTGTATATTCCGTCGACTTTACAACCATATTTATATGTCTTTTGGGTCGCTGAATCTGAATCCGGGGTCCAAATGACTATGCCAGTTCAGATTTCACCTTGAAAAGCATAACTATAGTCGAAAATTGGCCATTTCGAATTTCTACGTTAATATTCGTATTTTAAACTCACGCAAACCTCAATCTTAAACATACAAAGCCCAAGTGAAAGAAGCCAGAATTCATAACCCTAAATCTGTCAAGCCCAAACTCAGAAATTCTTAAAACACATATCCTGAATTCATACCGCATAATGAAGCGCAAATTGTCAAAAATGACAGCAATTCTATCTGTTGAAAATGTAAAACTTCTGCCGCGTTTTACATAGGTTAAATAAAGGTTCAATGGTTCAAAGGTTCCCAAGCGAAGTTGAAAGCGGGTGTATTTAATGGACCACAAATACGAAAAATGTTGCGGGATCCGGAATTCATTAAAAAAATGACAGAAACTGAAAAGGCTGCCTGGCTCAGTTTTAAGATGGTTGTTGAAAATTTTTTAGGCAATCACAAAAGTGCAGATTACAAAAAAATGGTTTCTGATATGGTTTCAAATTTTGGTGAATTGGGTTGTCTAATGAACTTGAAGCTCCATTTTCTTGATTCTCACATTGACGAGTGTCCAAATAATCTGGGAGATTTTAGTGAAGAACAAGGCGAACGTTTTCACCAAGCCATCAAAGAGAAAGAGCGTAGACATCAGGGACATTGGGATGTTAATATGATGGCTGTCTACTGTTGGTCATTAAAACGAGATCAAGTTTCAAAGGGAACTAAACGGAAGCGACACCCACTCCGTAGATCTTTTGAAAAAAAAGAGTCCGATATTGTCGAATAAAATCGTGAGAGGCGAGGGGACTCACGCTAATCTAGCACCCCAACGTGAGAGACAAGGTGAACTCACACTAATTCAGCACCCCGATCTAGAAAGACGAAGGGACTCATGCTAATATAGCACCATAGCGTGAGAGGCAAGGGAGCTCACGCTAATCCAGCACCCCAACGTGAGAGGCAAGGGGACTCACGCTAATCCAGTACCCCAAATGGAACAGAATTTACTACGTCCACGCCGTTGTTCCTGGGTAATGCTGAAAGTAAATAAAACTTGTTCCAAAAAAAGTGTTTTATTTTTCTTAGATCCTACAATTTCAGGCAAGGGGAATCATGCTCATGGAACACCCAGATGGTACCATTGGAACCCCAGATTCAGATTGGGCGACCCAAAAGATATAAAGATATGGTTGTTAAGTCGGCCGGACATGAAACTCTTTTAATTTTATACAAAATATACAAGAAAAAACGCTGCTTTCGTCATTTTTACGTCTCTTTTTGCATTTTTTGGGAAACTCTGACCTGATTGGGTTATTTGAACCACGGATTCAGATTCAGTGACCCAAAAGACATATAGATATGGTTGTAAAGTCTACCGGACATGAAAATCTTTTGTTTTTATACAAAATATAAACGAAAAAATGCTGTTTTCGTCGTTTTTACGTCTCTTTTTGCATTTTTTCGGAAACTATGACCTAATTGGGTTATTTGGACTCCGGATTCGAATTCAGCGACCCCAAAAACATATAGATATGGTAGTGTAGTCTACCGGATAGACCACTTTTTTTTGTTTGCCTGTGTAATTCTTTAATAATTCGCACAAAAGTGGCGTCATCTAAAAATAAATCGTATGTCAATTCCTGTTTTAGGCCTTCTTAAGCCATCTCCGCCATACACGGAAAGAATTTAGCTTCTACATTTACTGAAGTTTCTTTGCTAATGAATTAGCGTGGCTGTTATAGAAGAGAAAATAGCAAAAATGATTTTTTTGTCAATAGTACTTCCCTGTATGTACAAGTTAATATAATTTTTTCCTAAGAATTCTATGTAAACGTACAGTATAAGTCTGATAACTTGCCGTCCGATAAGTGTACGTTCCTCTTCAAACGTCATCACATGTACGGCACGCACACTAATTGTGGTTATCGCACTAGGTGTGCTATTTTGCTCATAATTTGCGCCCATGATTTACGCATGCGCGCAGCTAATATCGTGATTCTGGAGGCGGCGTCCGATAAGACCATAATTCCTGGAACTTTCCGCCCGTACAGTCTCGAAGTTGGCAAGTTATCGGACTTGTACTGTATCTAGAACCATATATAATATTTGCATGTTTTTTAAGGACTGATGATTCTGAACTTATGGTGTACTGACTCTGCTGATTTGATATTTTTTAAGTATAAGGGAAACACTTTTAGAAAAAGCAGATCTACCAGTTGAGTGTACGTCACTAGATGTGCAGAAAGGAACGGAAACAACGCCAGATGATGCGAAAAGTTAAGCGAATTTTCGCTTGATATCACCCGAAAAAACTTTTAAATTTTAAAATCAGCAATTTAGTTCTTAGGATTTTTTAACTATATTATTTTTTAATTATTAAATATGTAGGCTAGCAAGAAAAAATATTGATAATTCAATGACTAATTTGTTTAAAGAACAAGAATCAAGTATAGATAAACTTAAGTACGAACAAAGAAATATTCACTTAAAAAAAATAACTTTCTTGAAAATAGATTTTTGAAGAGTGAAAATGAATGTGAAGAATTACTATTGAGTAATTTCATCCAATGTAGCAATTCCAGGTGAGATAACTGAAATCTTGACATCGGGATTTTCTTCATGAAATAAATGTTTAAAGATGGTGAAGAAAATAAAAAAGCAACCGTTAGGAAAGTAGTCATCCGGTTAATTTCAATCATACTAAAATCAATGAGTTCAATAATTCTAACAAAGTCTCTAAAACGGGTGAAAAATCTCAAAATGATCATAAAAATTGATCGATTGTCAAAGCAGATAAAGGATATACAAATCTTTTGTTTTTATACAAAATATACAAGAAAAAACGCTGTTTCGTCGTTTTTACGTCTCTTTTTGCATTTTTTGGGAAACTATGACCTTATAGGGTTATTTGAACCCCGGATTCAGATTCAGTGACCCAAAAAGATATATAGATATGGTTGTAAAGTCGACCGGACATGAAAACCTTTTGTTTTTATACAAAATATACACGAAAAAACGCTGTTTTCGTTGTTTTTACGTCTCTTTTTGCATTTTTTGGGAAACTATGACCTGATTGGGTTATTTGGACCCCGGTTTCGAAATCAGCGACTCCAAAAACATATAGATATGGTAGTGTAGTCTACCGGACAGACCACTTTTTTTGTGTGCCTGTGTTATTAACCCATTGGAGGAAACTACAATTTGACTAAATATTTTCTCTAAAAGGGCATTCCCATCTGAAAATCAATCTCCACAAAAAAATTCTGAATAAGATCGATCGCGAATTGGCGTTAGGTGAAATACAAGACATGCGGTCTACTTATAGTACTTCGCATCAGGATAGTTGTTTTTAATTTTCTGCCTGAAAACTTTTAGATGGTTCCCTATTGAATCGATTCGATACACCTCACATATATTCTTGAAGTGCACATGAATTAACACTTTAGAGTTCGTTCGCAATGGCTTACTGGCGCCAGACAACTCTATTAAAATTTTTTATCTACTTTTTTGTGATTATCATCGATTCTTAGGGGTAATCTAAGGTTAAAAATAAACAGAACACGTGTTATGATTTTTTTGTTTTCAATTGAGCGTGGAAATTAGCATTGCCGATTATTTGAGATTTCGAGTCGTTTTGAGTTTAATTTTACCGAAAACTTGAAAACCCAGATTATTTAAAATTGACATATTATTTCGTTCTCATATTTGTAAAGATATATGTGTTTCCACGAAAAGTGTCATATTCTTAGAAAAAATTTCAAACTTAATCTGAAGGTACTAATTTCCTATGCAACAAAATAGTACAAGAATGTTAGAATATTTTGATTTTTTATATTTATACTAAGTGCGCATCTTTTGAACATTTTTCAAACATTATAAATGTATGAAAAATGTTTTTTAAACTAAAATTTATCTTTAACTTTTGTACAAATAAGCGATTAAACAAATTTATCATATCTTGATGTCCGCGATTTTTAGAGCTGCAATTGTTAGACGGCAAAAAATGGAATTACTTGATTTGTAAGTGCACGATTACTCATAAATGTACAGTGACAGAAAAATGACACTTTCCTTCGAGACCCGCGTATGTGAAATATTTGAAAAGCGTAATCACACCTGTCGAAATAAGTGAACTGAAGTATCTAGAGCGTTTTTCTTTCCAAACCATGAAATATAAAGACGTAGAAAAATAACGTGATAATGTGACTAACTCGCTATGATCCAGCAGTAAAACGTTTGAATACATTTTGCTCTTTAAACTTCCAGGCAGGATGACTTCTAGGAACCAATGACCTCGTTCGATATATTGACCGTAAATTCTGACCAGAATGCCAAGAAAGAAGGAAGGAAGCAAGAAAGGGAAAATAAAAAGAGGATAGATAAGCGAGTCTTGTGAGAGTGGGAAATGTGCAAAGTAGATATCTTGAACTTGAAGAAACTTGGCGATCGTCGCCGGAGATTTATGCTTTCGGCGTGAAATCACACTTTTAAATCACTGACTATCGAGAGGCATTTGAGTGAGGAGAATAGAAGGGAAGTACGGGCAGACTAGAAGTGGAAAAGAAGAGAAGAAGAAGGGCACTACGTATTCATTTTTATTAACCGACATTTCTTCGATAATAAAATCCTGGACAATCTTCATAGAATCTTTGTGAAACACGCGGTATAGAGATCGTTTGACTCCCCTTCTCGCCCCGATACTCTCTTCCCGACTATAGGGTTGGATATAAAACCTGATGGCCGATAACAACCACGAGCGCCCCAGTACCGCCACTGTATCCGACACAAAAGCTGTGAGTGGTTCCCGTTTTATTGGAACCATACAAGGATACAGATAGGGGCGATATATACCCCAGATCTAAGACGAAGGCTATAGCGAGAAGTCTCCACCAAGCTGGAGTGGGATACTGATGGTCTGACAATATGCGATCTCCCTCGACTCAGTGAATTTCTTATCCGTCCAAGACAGTGGAACGGGTGGAGGATATTCATGTCGAAGGCGAAGAGGTTAAAGAAATTACCTCTCTCATTTGCGCAAGCAGAGACGGAAGTAAATGTACTGGTAAAAACGACCGTCTATCAAACCCATTTTTATCCCTGCTTTCAACTCCCTTTTATGGATAAATTAGATTTCGTATACAAGACACGCAGATATAAACTATACATACGTTTATAAAATATTCCAATTCAACTTGCTTCATCCCTATTATTTTTCAAGTTTTACTGATTCTACAAATGACATATTATTCACGATACAGTATCTAGGGGTGTGAAAAAGTCTCAAAACGTCGGTAGAATTTATTTTTTATGTTTAATAGCTTTTAAGAAGTAAGTTATGTAGAAATGATTTCATTTGATTTTTAATAAATGCACCATAAATTTGCCAAAAGTCACAAATATGTTGAAAATCCTCAAAGGCAACTCAAACAAACAGCCTCAATGAAATAGTCCATAATGGAAAGGGTAAAAAGGGGTTTTTAATGAAAATAATAACAATTTATCCATAAGTTGTAAAATACACACTGTTAGAAATTTCTTATGTGATTTCACAATAAATGTAATACAAGTTTATTACTAAAACGTAATGTCATTACACAATACATGAAATTGTACCATCACAATGCAGCATTGTGAAATTACAACAAATGTTTTGTAATTTTACAACATCCAAAAATATCTGCATCACAATACATGCATTGTAAAATTACAATGCATGTGTTGTAAAATTATATTACATTTATTGTGAAATTACATTATGCTTTGGTAATAAACTTCCATTCGATTTATTGTGAAATCCAATTTACATTTTCTTCAGAATTGCCCGTGCAGAAATTGCCCGGTATCTCATCGGTTACAGGCTTGGGCCAGGCCGGGGGCCCCAGGCCTGGCTCTAGCTTGTATTTCTCAATGGCTCGACGTCGAGCCCGGCTAGATAGGTAGTAGCACGGTTCCTAAAATTTATGTTAGATGGCATTGCATTATTCTGTAATGACCTAATATCCTCTACACAACTTTGGATTTGCTTACAAGGGTGTCATTTTAGGAAGTCGAAAAATTCTTAAAACGATAAAAAAACACACGTAGAGACAGGAGACATCGAGCAAGTAATACTATTCCATACTTACGTGTGGATTTCGAAAGTAAGTAAATTAATTTGAAATTATTTGTAAACATTACGGTAGCGTAATTTTAACCTCTAAATAACGATCTTGTAAGTATATTACGTTTCTGCAGGTGCAAACGATTATTCATGTATTTAAAAACGATTGAAGAATGTTAAAAATTTTGATTATACAAAAATTAAAGGATGTATAATGTATGTATTTGATTAAACCTACGAAATGATTTTATGTGTAAATAGTGATGCAGGCGACGAGGAAGAATCATAACCTAGAGAGGTACTATATGAACCTGCAATTGATATGCCTTTTTAAATAAGGATAATATTATAAACTCTAACCTTCCAAGAGTAAATAAAGATCCCGCTGTCAATGAGGTTGAGGATATCACACATTCTTCTGGTAGTGGTTCCATAAATAATTCCATACAAAAACGCGGTCTTATAATAAAATGCCTAGGAATCGATATTGAACTAGAGTCAAGAGCCTGGGCCAGGCTCGGCGATTGAGCGTGGTCATCGAGCCAGGCCCTGGCCTAATTTAGCGTTTCATTCTAGCTTGACCCAGGCTTGGCCCCCAGGCCAGGGCCTAATTTTACCAGGATTGGGCCCGGTTAGGCCCACGACGAAATTTCTACCCGGGTGAATTAATATGTATTAAGAAAAAACTACGCTTCCTATCAAAAAAATATTCGCAACAAATTTTTTAATATTTTTTGGTTAAATACATATTGTGTCAATTGTTCTCGTAGCTTGTATGGTTGTACTTTATAATTCTTTTTATTTTCAATGTTGTTTTTTAAAAATAAAACAAAAACTACTATTCCAGCAAAGAAGTAATTTCTGAAAAATTTACTATTATTTTTTAGGTGCATAGTTTTTGTCAATCAATCTCTTTTTATATATTGCTTTGTTTTCAAGAAAATGGAGTTATTGCTTTCTCATTAGTTTTTTTGCGATAAAATTTAATTTTTCGATTTTTTGTTAGCAATATTTAAAAAGTTGTTTGGGCAATCGTGCAGGTCCCTGAAAAGTAAGTTTTTCCTTTTTTTCACTTCTTCCCACATCACACTTTCTTTGACTTCAGATGTTGGTCTTCGTTTGGTTTTTGAATTTCGAAAATGCTACAACTTTAGTCATTTTTATTTCATCACAAAAAATAATAGGCATGCATGGTTCGTATTTTGATCTACTATAAATTGCTGTCGATAAAATTTTTAAATATTAAACAAAAATTTGTATGAAGAATTTTCAAAATGCTCAAACTTTTAGAAAGTTGCACAAAAAAGCTGGCTAACGAACTCATCCTTTCTTTTCATATTCTTATAAAGTGTGCTAAAGGAAAATCCAATCGAATCGATCTTCTATAAATAGCTGTCGAACGAACTTTCAAATATTGAAAAAAGTGGTCTCAAAAATGTTCAAAATTCTCTAATTTTTTTAAGTTTCTTTGAAAAAAGCTGGATAACGAACTCTTCTTTTCTTTTCATATCCTTAAAAAACGTGCCAAAGAAAAATCCACTATTTTAATTTGATAGAAGCTATTAACTCTTTAAACGAAAGTTAAACCTTATTATAAAGAAATTATGAAAATGTTCACTTGTTTGTAAAACCTGTTTAGATTATTAACTGTTTTTGCTACTATTACTATTGGTTATATAATTAACAATTATTGTCATTATAAAAAATATAGCAGCAAGAAATCACTGGAAAAATATTTTGAGTAGATTCTTTAAAAAATGAAGCCTATTCATGAAAAATTAGTAAAAAAGATTCATTTTTTAAAGAAAATTGTTTAGATGATTAACGGTTTTTGTGCCTATGAAAAATATTAGAGCAAGAAGTCCCTCAAAATATATTTCTAGTTAATTGTGCAACAAAAATTAGGCCTTTTCATGCATGAATGATTAAAGTGTGCATTTGTGAGTAGTGGGATGTGTTTTACTGGATCACGAGCTCTTAAGCGAAAGCCTGATTTCTCGGGTACCTAACAACTCAATTATTATAAATAATCACTCTCGGAATTTTTTGTATGGTTTCATTAAAACGAGCATCTCAGAAACTATCGTAAGGTGTAAAAACCTCGTTTTCGATTTTTTTTTTAGAGTAAGCCCCCTTTCTTCCGCACACGTCACTTTTTAATATTTTCAAAAAGTTCTAGAATTAAACGATTTCCCTTTCGGGGTAGGCTTGACTCATTGAGTGAGGATGGGAGCACAAGAAAATGAAAGATAGAGTTTACATCGATTCCAGGTGAAAGATTCACCGCAACAATAATTACCCTTGCCAAATAAACTTTACATGAATCGAAGATAATTTCAGATTCTTATCCTTGCGTAGCCAATCATATCATTCGCTTTATAATCCCTTCATTTTTATTCGAGGTGTAGCGATAATTACGACGCCAATTTTGTTGTTTAAATTCATTAAGTTGGAGAGAAACGGGGATTCCAATCTGTCAGTTGTTTTTGCGCTTTTGCTAAATGGTATTAAATAAGTTCGAATTTGTCTACAATAATGTAATTTATTTCGGAGGAGATATATCAGTAAGAACTATTTTTTTCCTGTTTTCTGTTGCTGATTCTACACGTTTTAGCGAAATTTACTCACTTCGGCGTGACTCAGTAGACGAGAACAGAATTATTCTCCTAATCTCGGTGAAGCTTTTGCCAAAATATATTTAAGGAGGTACCATGGCAACTGCCGAGATCAGTCGACTACGCAGTCGTAACACCTACACTCGTATGACTTACTAAGTTGAAATCTGGCAACATTGTGATCATGTCACCGGCGACATAAGCGAAAACGCAAAAACGCCAAAAACGCCATCTCTCATAAGACGCAGTGTTAAATATAACGAAATTAAAAACGTTAAGAACTTATTTATAAAGTACCCTAGGATTCTGACATTTTAACTGAGTACTTTTGGTAATCATATTTAGATATCGTGAAAGTTTGGTTGAAATGGTAATAAAAATTCTTGTACCGATGGTACCGCCTTAATTTGTAACTGTTGCAAGTCTTGCCTACAACAAATTTTAAGGTTTTTTTTCTTTGATTGTTTTAAATCTAGTGTTCAATTTTTATAGCTCGAATTCACTCACACTTTGCCGTTTTTTAATGCTGCTAAGGACGCCGTAGCAGAAGACAGCTTTTATTCCATCCTAGGATCAACTTTCGCCAAATAGCATGTGAACTTTACCAGCCAGATATTTTGTGTGCAACAAAATTTAACTTTAGTTGTCACTTGCTACTTATTTAAGTAACACCTTCATTCCTAAACACTGATGCGACCCAGGTTGCTATAATCAATCTCTCTATAAATGACCCTAAATGAAGATCCTCACAAAGTCGTCCTTTGGGGATCGCCGCTTGGGCCCATCAGTAGCCTAGGTCTTTTGTTTCAGGCGTCACTCACTTCACCGAAACTCTGTTTATTATTTATTTGTCGCCATTCTTTTCTGTCTTCTCATACTTTTTAGGCTTCCTTCACATCTATGCATTCTTTCATGTAAGCTCTCGTGTTTCTATGGTTCCTTATGTCCCTTAAAATTAGGGTCTCATTCATACGTTCTGACCATTCTTTCCGCGGTTTGCTTCTGGGCACGCTGCCATTTAGTTTACCCTAATATATTTGTTTTGTTATTTGTTCATCTTTCATTCTCTCAACATTCCCGAATAATCGGGATCGATTTCTTTCACATATTGTCAATTAGTGTCTCTTCCACACCACATTCTCTAAAGTTTATCTCGTTACTTAGTTTGGCCATTAATTTTTTCCCGAATTTTATGCGCAGGAATTTCATGTCGATCGCGTTAATTTTATTCTTATCATTTTATTAATGGGTCCATGTATCGCTACCGTATAATACAGTCGCTATTTATACAGAATTATGTATTGCCATTTTAGCTTTATTTGATATGTTTTCACTTCTCAGGATTTACCCTGCTCTAAAGATAACCTTCTTACCCTCGTGTATGCGCTAATATTACTCCTCGTCAATCTGTCCATCACTAGTGAATAGGCTACCAAGGTGTACGTACTTGTCAACTTGTTATATCGTCTCATCGTTTAAGACAATGTTGCATATTAATTTCTCACTCTTACTTTCTAGCGTCATAATTTTGGCACAATGAATTATATCGAACCAATCTCTAGGTTTTCCATTTATCCTTACATTCTCTTTGCTACCCTCATAGATTGTTTTTATTGCTTGTGCGAGCGATCCATTGACTCCGTATTCTGTCAGCACTTCCCAAAGTTTACTTCTACCTGCCTTGTCAAGTGCTTTTTCTAGGTCAACACATGCAGAGAAAACTTTTTTCCCCATTCTCAAACTTTTTTCGGTGATCTGTCTTAAGCTCAATATTTTATCTGTGCATGATCTTCCTGGCACAAATCCACTTTGAACCTCCCATATCTTTTCTTCTATTATTTTTATTACCATACAAATAAGTATTTTTGAGTATATTTTACTAAACATACTTAATACGCTGATATCTCTGTAATAGTTGCAGTTTCTTTTATCTTTCTTTTGCATATTTGTACGATAATCACCTTTTCCAGTTGTCTGGGACTTCTCTCATCTCGATACACAAACATAACGCTTCAAAAGTTTTACAGGTTTTCGGAAACTTTATAGATCTCTATAAACGTCCAAAATTCTTAGTAATTTTGCACTGCTTCATACATTTTTTCAAAATTTTATTTTGTGTATGGTACTCAACACTAGTAAATAAACTAAAAAATAAGAGGGGAGAGATGGCAAAGAAGAGGGCGTTATATGGAAGCTTGGAGAGAATACACGGAGAAACCTTTTGATGCAAAATTTGCTACATATCAGACTAGATTTTATTAGTTTTAGTTTGCAATGGAGGGACATAGCGGAACTTTTATAATGTTTACTACTCCGAGTAGTAACTAGCAACTACATGGCGAACTACAAAATTCTTCGGAATGAAATTTAAAAATGTTACATTTATTTCAAAAAATGTTTAAAGTGTTTACAAAGCTCTGTAGTAAACCAGCAAGTAAACCACTTACTAATTTCAGTAGAAGAAAATTCTAAATTTCTTGCATTAATGTTTACAGAAGATTGCAATATTTGCAAAGGGCTATAGTAACGTCGAGAGAGACAGTGCGTGTAGAGTTTCGCAGTGCTTTTAAAAAAGGCGAACAAAGCACCTGCGGCTTTGACGATCATATTCCCTATTTAAGAACTAGTGCTTTGCGCTTAAAAATTAGGTTATACAGACTGTTTTGTTAAAAAAATGGAATGATATAGACAAACTGGAACGAAATATAGGAAATAAGCATGTTTCCCGGTAAAAAATTGTTTACTAAAAGTAAAAACATCTTAAACCATTTTTGCATAAATCTACATATAAATACAATAAATTACAAACAAAAGGACACCAAAGTGCAACTTTTTTTTGTGATTCGGATGAATTGTACACTGTTGTTTCGTATTTTATTGTACATTGTGGCATTATAGTTGCAGATTCAATTTCCTACAAGAATTTAAAAAACGCACTACTTGAAGAATTTACAGCTATATACATTAATCTGCAGGAGTGTACAGATTTTGCAGCAAAAGCTTGTTCATTTTTCGACTCAGGATGAAAAAGATTTAGAATATTGCAATAAGATAATTTCTAATGAATATATGTACATTATTGCTATTGCAAAAAAAAAGTTTCTATGTTTAAACATTAAAGGAATGGTCGAATATTAAAAAACAATAATGAATAATATTTATTAAACAACAATGAACCATGCGCTTGTATTTGTTTACAAATATGTAGCAATCAATTGGACACCATGTAGTTACATTGAAATTATGTCCTTACAATGTTCTTAATATGCGTCGTCCTATGTCGTCACAGAAGAACTTTTTAATTGAATGTAAAATTTGAACAATAGGGAAAGAACGGGCGTTGAAATTAAACGATTCGTACTTTTGAAGATAAATTTTTTTTTTCAACTGAAGTTGAAAAAACTGAATTGCAAATTATAACACTCAGAGTTCATATTATTTTATGCTTGAGAATTAGAGAATTTGGTGAAAAATGTCCACTATTCATTCTTTTGAAATATTCTAAGTGATTTCAATAAAATTCTGAAATATAGGTATGGAACAATATTCAGTAGGCCCATGCGTAAAAATATTAAAAGAAAAGTGACTAAAATGATCTTTATATTTACAAACGTGATTCTAGTATCTTTATCTTCAAAAAGTCACTAAGACGTGATTTGAGCAAAGGTTATACAAAGATCTCGGATTTTGAAAATATGTTCAAAGAATTAAGAAATATTTCAAAAATATTTCAATGATTTCGCAAATATTTCGGATAGATAGGATAAGAGAACATTTGCAAAGGATTTGTAGCACATAATTAGAAAGGGCAGTTCCATCTAGTATCTCCTATGTATACCCCCACCGTTGCATCCAGCGCGTTCCACCTGGCTTGCTTGTTCTCGGAAGGGATTATAATTATATCTTAGAAGGCCGGCGTACCTGAGTTATTTAAAGCGGACATTTTAAATAGAAATTGAAAATTTTGTTTTCCCGACATCAGCTAAATATTTTAAAACCTGTGGACTCTCTTCTTTTGAAGTCGCGATAAAGTGAGTCGCTCGAGTTTCAACGTGAGAGTGAACAGTTCTTTGATTAATGCTTTCGACTTAAAATAAAATAATTTTTCCATCTAAAGATTCTAATCGAATTAAGTTTCACACAATAGAGTTTGAAATTTATAAAATCTACACGGTACTAATGAAAAAAATTACTAAATTCACTATCTTACATATTCAGTTTTCTAATGTTTTCAATTTAAAATTCATTAACCTTCATGATTTCCAATTTCGAAATCTTATACCATTAGGATGATTTAATATACATAATAATATTAGAATTGCGTTGAATCATAAAAATAATTAAAAAGTTTAAAATAACCATTATTTTAAATAGTTTTTGTAGCCAAATATTTTAATTTGACGTATTTTTAAGATCGAATTTCCTTAATTTTTTCTATTGATGCAGATCTTACTAAAAATAAAATATTTGATAAAAATTGGTAAATATACCAGTTTTAATGTTTATGGGCTGTTTAGATAAACAAATAAAAAATTTTGGGCAAATAAAAAATTCTGCTTTGAAATTAATTAGGTTTATTTAAAATAACCATTTTGTGGCGGAAACCCTAAACAGAACCTAAATTCCTCTCAACTTATAAATTTTCTTCGAAATTCAATGATTTTGTTGTTGTTCAAATAATAGATTTCTGGTAGAAAACTTTAACATAATGTTGTATTGTTTCAAAATTGTAAATCTTCTTTGGAAAATATATATCAATATTTCCCGTCAAAACGAGTACCTTAATACCTATAACTGAACAACATTTTTAATCTTATTTGAAATATAAGGATTATTTACTAAAAAGTTATAAATCTTCTTTGAAATGTTTGAAACATAATTTATTTTAAATATAGACGCTGTATTCAAATCCACTGAATTCTGTGAAAAATACCGAATCTACATGAAACACTCCAACATAACCTAAAAAAGTTGTTGCCAAATAGTTCACATTCTTTGATATCCAATCCTTTTTTTATTCAAAATTTAATTCACTTCAAGCCGTATTTTTTCTACAAAATAACTGATTTTATGTAAAAAACGTGGATATAATCTGAAACTGTTCAAAAATTGAAATCCCCAAATTTGGACTATAGTGATTTTCTATTTAAAATACCAGTTTTGGTGTAAAACGTTAACGTAATATAAAATTTCTTCAAAAATTATGAACGTTCAAAATTTAATGATTTTTGTTTAAAATAATGTTTAAATTGTACTATACACTTTAGATGTGAAATAAGGCTAAAAAACTTAAAAATGTGGAAAATTCTTTTAATTTTTGCTTAGAAATGCTAGTTTTCAGTAAAAAACTAATCAAACTTTAAATTTTCAATAAATTTTAAGTCTACTTCGCAAATCTTTCATTTTATAAGCAAGGAGTCAGATTACTTTTGTAAATAAAAATTCAATACAAATTACATCTTTTGCATAAAGCAGATGTAAAAACACAAATATGCGAATAAATATATTTAAATAAAAAATTACATGATCAAATATTTGTCATTATTTAGGTTTAGGCTTCTCTTCTTGTCGCAATAATGAATTGACCTTTTTTGTCAATTTTATGAATTACCCGTGTAAAAATTATGCCCGGGTTCGGGCCGGATTTCGTCAGGGTTGTCCTGCTTGTATCCGGAATCGGGTCAGGCTACCCGGTCGGATTCTGGTTTGTTTCGTCACGTTGCGCTGGTCGGATGTGGGCCGGGGGTACCCAGTCGGCTCCCGGCCGGGTTACCGGGTCAGATTCCGGATACAAATAGGGTAATCCGGTAGGAATTCGAACGGTTTTTGACTGGGTTCCTCGATCGCATATTACTGGAGCCTTTTTACCACAACGAACATATTCTACCAACTGGCAGAGATAAGAACCTTTGTCAGTACTTATTTCCACCTGTAAAAAGATGTTGGAATTTCAATTTAAGAACTGCATTCATAATAATAAATATATTAACTACAAAGATTGATTCGATTTAAGTACTAAAATTTAGGTTATGATCCTTAAGTTTCTGTAAGATATTGCATTGTAAGAAATTAAAGTTAAATTGCATAACAAATTTACCTTAAGCGTAATTTAGTTTGCATAGGTTTTTTTACAAGTGATAAAATAAATTTCAGAGGTTTCACGTGACATCCTAACCTATGAAACCGGTTTAGAAAATTGATTTAACATTAACGTTGAAGAATATTAATAATGCTTACTTATTAACAAAATAATTCACTTACCTTTATAAATAATCCGCTTGCTCCAGAAAATTGGATACAATTTTGTGAAATTTAACAAATTTCTTAACAGATAACCTGGCGTCAACTGACGTTTTACTGCGTTTTTAGCATTAAAGATTCCGAAAGTCGCCGAATAGTTATTACGTGCAAGCATGATAACGTAATTCAAAGCCTCGTTCGGAAAAAGTTATTTCTCTTCTTATTACGTTTTATAGTTATTCAAGATAACACATAGATACATTAAAAATAAGCAAAAATCGTATCACAAAAAAAAAGGTATAATTTCACTAAGAAACTAAATGTTTGAAAATAAAAGAGAAGTTGGTCAACGATTTCGCAGTCACAGCAAGTTTGGGAACCGCAGAACCAAAAGTGGGAAACCATACAATTAAAATTAGTTTATTTTTTCTTTCATAATTAATAAAAAAAACACCTAAAGCACAAAAAATTGGTCTTTCGTCTGTCAGATATTCACAAACGACCCACTTACGGCAGTCGTTTGTGGATATTTCTTTAGATGTTTGTAAGGCTATGATACTTCTATTATGCACCATTTTTGGCCCGACTGGGTCCCGGTGGGAACTCGGTCAGATCCCGGCCGGGCGATTAACGAAACAGTATCCCGGTTTGACCCGGTCAGATTCTGGCCAGAAACCTTCTTCTGGTCGGGTCAAACCGGCCTATTTCTACACGGGTATGTTAAAGTTTAATTCATTTTAAACTAGACTGTATACCTAGAAAATACATTAGAGGGATTGATTGTAGATCCAATTTTGAAATTTAAGACATAAAAAGCTTTAGGTAATAAAAATTAAAATAACAGAAATAAAGAATTGAAGTGCGTCGATTTTAGAAGTCATCGAGGAGAAAAAAGAGAAAGAATTGAGTTTATTACATTTAGGCTAATGTTTTTTATTCTTTCTATTGACATATTTTATGGATGATTTTCAAAAAGTTGACCATTCTAGACATTTAGGCATTCGAAAAATAATAATGTTCAAACCACCTAAATTTTTTTTTTAATGAAGTATAACCCGAAAGTGTATGAAGATATACAACGAAGAATCCTTGATTTTCATCCTTTTTAGTTCAATACAAGTAACAGTTGTGAATTTTTGACATTTTAAAAATGGTGTTCATATTATTTGTCATTTATTTTTTTAAACTTGTAATTTGGTAAATTAATAAT
>NC_046660.1:131576026-131615079 GCF_010883055.1 Belonocnema kinseyi
CAGAATAATTTTCTTCAGGGAATATTAGGTTCATTACTATTAAAACAAGAACTTTTAAAAGTATTCACGCTACAAATTTATTTGAAAGGCTTTTGAAGCATTTTGACAGCGCCCTATTTCCATCTTTATAATTATATAGAATTATTGCTAAATATAGTTCAAGAATGCAATTGAATTTGCACGAACGAGAAATAATATAATAGAAAATATATGAAAGATATAAAAAGAAAAACATTTTAATTTTTTATTTATTTAATGAAAAAAGCTCTTAAAAATGCTTTGGAGCCTTTAAAAATATTCCACATAAAATATATTTTTGAAAATATCTATAAGATATTGAAATAAATAAAAAAGCTCTAGGAATCTTTCAAAATTTCCTGAAATATTTCAAATCTTTTGATATCTTTTCAAATCCCTCAAAACTGTTCAAAAGCTCTTAAAAGCGCCTGCGAATCGTTTCCATTACCCTGAAATATTTTAAATTCTTCCAAATCTATTTAAATTACTGGAATCAATTAACAATTTCTTTAGAATATTTTGAAATAAGCTAAAATATTTGATTTATAAAATATTTCAAAATCTGTCATCACTTAGTATGTATGTATGTATTTAATCTCTCCTTTTTACGCATTTGAGGGCCTCCGCTCCCTGTACATATATTTACAATTCCATTGTTAATCTAACTGAACTACTACTTATATTCTACTCTTTCGCATTACGTAGGATAAACAATAGTAACAGTAGTGATATTAATTCCTAAAATGAGCGAGCTTCCAGGGTCTCCGTTTCCTCTTACCATAAAAAAATGCATTTTCCACGATATTGAAAACAATTTTCGTTTTTTTACTGTCCCTTTTCAGGATCACCCGTTTGGCTCTGCCATACTCCCTTGCTTTCCCTTACTTCTTCATTCATCCACACTCAACTGTCCCTCTTCCTCTCCTGTACATCTCTCTAATACATGTGCCCAAGACTCCATTTCGTATCCACACACTCTGCATAAATTCTCCTCTTCATCCATCCAATATCTGCATGCTCTCACTCCTTCTCCCATTCTGAACCGTACAACCCTACTCCATTTTTCTTCCTTTTTTATTTTTCGCAGATATTCTGGTTCCGTCAACCCTTTTAATATCATATACCATCTATTCTACCTCGAATCTATAAACTTTGTCCATCTCTCTTCTCCTTGTTTAACCAATAGCTCTAACTCTATGTCTTGCCACTCCATAACCCCTTCTCGAATATTACACACCCCTCTCATTTTTCTCATTTCTTCCTCCCATTTTGAATTTCCCACATTACCTCTCACTTCATTGTTCCGAAGTTTGCCGAAACATGCTTGTTCAATTCTACTTCCCTCTCCCTTTTTAGCTTCTCTTCAAACCTCCAGGCTCTCTTAATTTATCTTGTTACCATATTTTCTCTTCCTAACTCTTCTTTTAACATTTATTCTGGGCAACTTCAGCTAACCCCCATCACCCACCTCAGAAATCGCTCATGCATGCTCTCTACTTTCCTATGTTCCTTCCATCCCCAGATCTCCACACCATAATACAACACCGCCCACACCAACGCATCAAACAACCAGACCCTCATTCTCCAATAATTCTTGAACCTTCTCTTTCCTATACCCCACACTTGGCCTATTACTTTACTCGCACATTCAACTCTTTTCCTCACCTGCAGCTCGCTTCCCCCTTCTGCCTCAAACCAAAAACCTAGATAACAGAACTCCTCCACAATTTCCACTTTTTGTCCGTTCATCTTTTAAACGTAATTTATTTTGCTTTTTCTATTTCTGAAACACATCACCTTTGTCTTATCTACGTTAACCGTTAGCTTTTTTGTTCCTATATACTCTTCGAAGATTCTCATCATTAGGTTCATCCCCTTCTCATCACCTGCTAACAGAACTACGAGGTGTGTTCAAAAAATAAGGTGATTTAATGGTTTTCTCAAAACATATTCATTTATGCCTTAATATTTATATTGTCCCCTTCAAAGTAATCCCCTCAGATATAATACACTTGTGCCAACGCTTTTTCCAATCATTGAAGCACTTCTGATAATCATTTTGTAGTACAGCCTTGAGTTCTTTCAACGATACAGTTTTTATCTCCTCATCGTTGAAAATCGATGTTCTTTCATGGGTCTCTTCAGTTTTGGGAAAAGAAAAAAGTCACTGGGGGGCCAAAGCCGGTGAATATAGAGGCTGAGGCATGACTGTGGTGCTGTTTTTGGTCAGAAAATCTTTCACAAGCAACGATGAATGAGCAGGTGCATTATCGTGATGCAAAAGCCACGAATTGTTTTTCCAAAGTTCCGGACGTTTTTTGCGTATCGCCTCTCGCAAACGGCGCATAACTTGAAGGTAATATTCCTTATTGACCGTACGACCTTGTGGTTCCGTTGAATTGAAAGAAACAAAGTAAAAAATGTTAATAGTTATAAATAAACTCAATTTCAAGGAAAAATTGAATAAATGAATAATTCAGAGAATTAATGGAATTCAGTGAATTAAGTGAATTCCAGAAATTTAGATAATTCAAGGAATTCAAAGATTGCAAGCAATTCAGACAATTCGTGGAATTCAACGGATTTAGCGAATTGAAGAAATTCAGAGAATTCAAGGTATGCTATAAATTCAAGAAATACAGGGAATTCAATATATTTCGTGATTTCAAGGAATTCGACAACTACAAGCAATTCAGAAAATTCGAGGTATTCCGAGCATTGAGGGTATTCAGTATATTCCGGGAAGTCAGACAATTCAAGAAGTCCAAACAATTTAAGAAATTCAGACAATTCAAGGAATTTAGATAATTCAAA
Organism: Belonocnema kinseyi; assembly: GCF_010883055.1. NCBI lineage: Eukaryota > Metazoa > Arthropoda > Insecta > Hymenoptera > Cynipidae > Belonocnema > Belonocnema kinseyi. Next base: position 131,578,859 of record NC_046660.1, read on the forward strand.
AGCTTCAGTAAATTCAAGTATTTAAGAGAATTCATGGAATTCAACTAACCTAAGGAATTACGTGATTTTATGAAATTCAGGGAATTCGAGATATTCCTCGAATTCAATGAATTTAGAGAATTCAAGTTATTCTTTAAATTTAAGGAATATAAAGATACCAAGGAATTCCGAGATATCAAAGAATTCAGAAAATTCGAAGGTTTCATTGAATTCAAGGAATTCAGTAAATTCCAGCAAGGAGTGAATACCGGATATTCAGATGATTCAAGGGTTTCTGAGAATTTAAGGAATTCAGAGAAACATTGAATTCAAAGAATTCGAGGTATGCAGCAAGTTCAAGACATTACGTGAATTCCAGGAATTTAGAGAATATAAGGAATTCACAGAAATCAAAGCATTCAGAGAATTCAAGGAATTTCGGAAATTACAAAATTCAGGGAATTCAAATAATTCAGGGAATTAATTGAATTTAAGAAATGTATAGAATTAAAGGAATTCAGTAAATTACAGAAAGTTAGAGAACTTAAGAAATTCGGATAATTTAAGGGATTCCAAGTATTTAAGGAATTCAGAGAAATATTGAAATAGGACAATACGAGGTATTCAGCAACTTTAAGGCATTCCGTGAATTCAAGGGGCTCAGAAAACTCAAGGGGTCCAGAGAATTTAAGGAATTTAGAGAATACAAGGATTTCAGAGTATTTAAGGAATCCAGAGAAATATTCAATTAAGAGAATTCGAGGTATTCAGCAACTTCAAGGCATTCCGTTAATTCAAAGGGTTCAGAGAAGTCGAGGGATCCAGAGTATTAAAGAAATTAATAGAATTCAAGAAGTTCATATAATTAAAAGTAATTTAGCAAATTTGAGGAATTCAAAACATTCCTGCATTTCTCTGAATTTATTTCGTCTAAGTCCATGAATTCTCTGAGTTTCTTTAATTCTTGTAATTTCTAGAATTATCTGAATCCATTGAATCCTTTTAATCCAATAAATCTCATAATTCCTCCAATTTCCTGAATTTCTTTTTTGAATTCCTTAAACTTTCTGAAATCAGTGAATTTTAGAAATTCAGTAAAATCGAAGAATGCAGAGAATTGAATGAATCCAGTGAATTTTAGGAATTCAGAGAATTCAAGAGATTCAGAGAATGAATTCACCGAATTCGAGGAATACCGCGAATTTCAGGAATTCACAGAAATCAATCGATACAGGGAATTCAGAGAGTTCAGGTAATTACGTGAATTCAAGGAATTCATTTATTAAGGGGATTTAGAGATTTTGAGGGATTCAGGAAATTCATTATATTCAGAGAATTCAAGGAATTAGGAGAATTCAAAGAATTCCGAGATTTCAAGGAATGTAATGAATTCAAGGAATTGAGTTAAATTAAGAAATTCATATAGTGTAAGGAAGGGCAGCCCCAACCAGTGGGGCAAAGGTGATTTTTCTTATAGCATGGAAAAATTATACAGAAAACAATTTTTACCACGAAAGAATGGAAGTTTCGCTGACAGAAATATAAAGTTTTCAACTTTAATGACAATACTTATAGTATGCAAACTGGATATTTTGACAGATAAAACAATATCATACAATCTAATTATATTAATTAGACGTAATTCAAATCTAAAATATATGAAATCTCATAAATAAGTGAGGTCTGGCCATGGAGGAAGGCCCGACGAAAATAATATTTACAACTGCTCAGGTGATACATGTGTCACAAGTTTCGACGATAAATGATCGACAATGTAGACAAGCAACTCATATGGTGAGCAGCATGGAAGAAACTTTTAAATATTATTACTATCAATCCGGTCGCTATTCAGTTTTCTTGCATTGGTGCGGTAGAAACATTGCGGGAAGTCCGTTTCTAGTATAATGTCAACGAATAAGAGGTTATATTACAGCTATCTCTATTTTTTTTCAAGATAACTTTATTCTTCTTGTTGGATGTCTTTCAAAGTAATTTTTCAAGTACACACAATACAACAGACGCAAATCATCATACTTTCTTATCTTTAAATGTTTTGATTTGCATATAAAGCTTCAGTCGGCTTTGGCCTCCGGTGAGGGGCAAAACCGACGAAATACAGCTTGTTAGAAATAATTTAATTACCAAATCATTGTTTTTTATGTGAATAATACTTTTAGAAATATGATATAAAATGAGGTACAAATTTTCTGAATTCCCTGAATTCTTTGACTTGCTTGAATTCCTTGAATTATGTGAATTCCTCCAATACTTCGACTTCCTTGAATTTCTTGAATTCTGAGAATTTCTTGAATTCTGAGAATTACTTCAATTCTGTGAATGGCATGAATTCTCTGAATCCCTTAAATTCTCTGAATTTCTGAAATTCGGTAAATTCCTTAAATTCACAAAATTACTTGCATTTACTGAATTGCTTGGATTTATTGAATTCGTTGAATTCTCTCCATTCCGCAAATTTTCCGGATTTCTTGAATTCCCTTAAGTTCTTGATTAATCGGAATCCCTTGATTTATCTTAATTTATTGAATTCTATGAATTCCTTTAATTCCCTGTAGTCTTCGCATTCTCCGAATTCCTGGATTTTATTGAATTCCTAGAGTTTACTGAATTCAGAAAATTAAAGAAATTCAGAGATTTAAAGAAATTTAAGGAATTTTGAGGATTCAAGATATTTCAGGAATTCAGAGACTTCAAGTAGTTCAAATAATTAAGGGAATTCAGAGATTGGAAGTGATTGAGAGAATTCAAGGCATTCATAGAATTCAATTAATTTAACGAATTCAATGATTTCACAGAATTCATAGGATACATAGCATTGAAGGAATTGATAGATTTCAAGAAATTGAGAGAATTTATGGTATTCACACAATTCAGGGAATTCAGAAAATTGAAGGAATGCAGGAATTCAAGAAATCCAGTGAATTTGGGCAAATCAGTGAATAAAGGGAATTCAGAAAATTTTAGGACTTTAAGGAATTCAATAAATCCATAGAATTTAAAGAATTCGGAGAATGGGAAATTGCAGAGAATTCAAGGAATACAGTGAATTTTAGGCAGAGAGAGCATTCAAGGCATTCAGAAAATTCAAGGTATTAGTTTAATTCAAAGCATTCATATAATTCAAGATATTCAACGAACTCAATGATTTGAACGAATTTAAGGAATTCATGTTTATCCCGTTTAAGGGGGTGTTGATTAAAAAATAATAATTTTACTGCAATCTAATAACATAATGCCAGTCTAAGCAAAGTTTACACTGCCTTGTAAATTATGAATGTCAATAAAAATTATACTTTTTAGTAATTGTTCAAAAAATTTGTAACAAAATATTCATTGTAAAATATATGAAAAATCTTGTAATTATGTGCTCGACAAAAATTTTTGAATAAATTTTGAGAAGCCATATTAGACATTCTAAAAATTGTTGGGATTGAATTTTATGAGAAACACGTTTTTAATAAGAAAATGCTGTGTATGGAGATTTATGGTCGAATACAATCTCACCAAATTGTATAATGTATACTGCGTTTTTATAATAATTGATAAATTTATGTACAGCACTTTATAAAAATATTTCTTGACATATTTATCTTTTAAATATTTCACTTCAAATTACTTGAACAATATTGATTCTAAAAATTGGTATAGCTTTACCTGACAAATTTTTTGCCTGGAAGATGTTTTTGGTTGATTCACTTTATTTTTTTTAAAAACCCTGTCTTACTTCTCAAATCAGAAATAAATAGATTGATACATTTGTAATATTCTCGAAATTCAGCAAACTTCAGACGTTTAAAATTCTGATTTTGCTAAACAAGCTATCGTTATACCAGTGACAACAAGAATATTAACAACGATAACAATGATTAAAAGTTCTCAGGTGTCCGAAAAATCACCTGACGTAAATTTTCAAACCAATTATCTATAATCTAATATCTACAAGATACCTGCAGAATATCTCACTCCCTACTAATTGCAAAGGTGCGTGTTATGGTATCTAAGGTAAATGCAATTCAAAATGTCCAAATTTTCAGATATGTCCTTCTGTCATTCTGCCGACGATATCATGAATGCATTTGATTAATTTAGTCTAGTTATCGTAACAAACTTCTTACGTCACACTTCGCGAATATTATGAATAAGAAATGAGGATAAAAATTAATTTTTTACTTTAAGATTTAACTCCGGTTTTCCATAAAAGAATATAGTATCAAAGTTCAAAATTAAAATATTTTCAACATTGACTAAAAACTTTTGTGGCAAAGGATTGTTTCAAACTTGAATACAATTTTTTTTCTGTAATTACCTGTCCAAAATAGAACAAAAATTGTATTAAGCAAGACAATTTTACCTTCTTACAAATAAATTTTAAATTTATTTGGCAAAAATTGTAGAGCACGATGACCTTTAAAAGATGTACGCTTTTTTAATTTCAGAAAATTTGTTGTTTGTAGAATTCATTTACACTTTTCATAGATTCTTACACAAGTAAATTTGAAAATTCACGGTGAAATTTATTTTTCTTATGTTTTAAAGTTATAAACTACTATTTTCATGTCAAAAACAAACAAAATATGTCTTTTAAAATGGCTAAAAAAGTGCTTTTTAAAAAATAAAAATGTAATTAGGGACATAGAGCGCGGTGACAATTTTAGGATCTTACAGATTTTCCTCATACTGCAGCAAAAAATAAATAAACTAAAACTATACAGGAAATCGAAGTTTGACTTGTAGGCTGACATGGTAGCATTTAAAACGCGGTGTTGTTTGAAATCAATTTTTGGTGGTGTTAACGTAGAAAATGTTACCTTGATCACTGCGATAAATAAATTTTAAATCAGCTTTACGTATCAATTACAATTTTTCTGTATGCTCTGCGTAATTTTGATCAGCATCAATAGAGTCTAGGACAAGTTTCAAATAAAATATGTGATTTTCAAATTTTTATTTTCTAAATTATTAAGACGACAGATTATTAAAAGCTCACAAATTTAAAGCAGACACTCTGTTAAAATTTCGCATATATAAGGGTTGAATTTAACTCCTGTATTATAATTGTATGCATAGCAATTATTTTCCGATTACATTTTTGTTATCGAATAAAATTTTGTTTTCTTGAAATTTTTTCACAAAATGAATGCCATAAATAGGCAGCAGGGGAATACAAACTTTACTTTTTACTTGTTTTACATAAATAATAGTCTTAAATTGGTCATTGTTTTCTGATAAAAATCCAAACGTTTTTTGCCAAATTACAAAATGAATACTTCTTATATTTATTGGCATCGTCCGATTTCGTTTTTATCACATTTCGATGTATATCGCCTGCTCTTTTGTTTGAATTTACAAAAAACAAGGTTGCGCTTAAAAAATTATATTTACAGGTTCCCTTTTTACTAGAATGTCTAATTTTTTCAACTTCTCGATTATAGTCAATAATAAATTAAATTTAATAGAGATAAATTTTTTTAAAAATTATTATTATAAAGTTCTTCTCTTAGAATAATGCTAGAAACTTTCGTTTTTTTCTAATTTACCACGTTTTTCACTTGTCAATACGTGTGAATAAATAATGTAATAATTAATTCATTCATTAAAACAATTGTTTAAATAGATTATTATTATTATTTATAATTATTTCACTCTGCAGTAACTCTCGATAGATGCAATTTTATCTCAGATTTTCGAATTTTCAACTAAAATATTATTTTGGGGTTTTCTGAAATTTTCAATTTCTCTTGAACTCCACAGTTTCAAGGAAATGATAAAAAACACCAAGAAAAGGCGTTTTAAAGATTTTGTTCCTTTTTTTGTAATGAAGTATTATGAATCTTTTAGTAATGTTGCAAATATATTAATTAAAGCAAATAATCTTTCAAAAGAAAAGTTACATTTAATATGACCCATGGACAGAATTTGAAGAATATTTCAAATACGGAATTGTGCATCGGAAAAATCTATTGACAAAAAAAAATATTTTTACAAAATCATCAGCTCTGATTTTTGTTCATTTTTTTATAACCTAAAAATTCAGAGAAAAGTTAAAAGCTGCATATAAAAACATAAATATCTGGTTTTAATATAAAAAAAATATTTGTTAATAATCATACATTGTTTAAGCAATTAATTTTGTTACCATAAATTAATTATTAGCTCAGCTTTAATATAAATTGTTTAAACAATTTTTTTGTTAATTTTCTTTAATCATCTCCTGAATTAAGGCGAAAAGTAAACAAAAGTGGATATTATTTTTGAGAATCTGCAACTGTGCAGCATTACTAGAGGAGAAGATAATAGCAACAATAGATTATAAACAAATAATATTATAAATGTAGTAAGATGTACAAAACTCACATACTTCAGACCAAGTAAAAGACCATGATGTTAAGAAGATTCTTTATTCCATTATTAAAATTTTTCGACGCTTCGAGAGTCAATTGCTCTACCTCATCAGGCAGAATCATCAAATCCAAATCTTAAATTAATTAGACAAAAGTCAAAATTCTTGATTGATTCAAAGTTAGCCTTTAAGATGACGCAGAACGCACGTTCTGTTTTCTTTTGTAAATTTAAATTTTAAGTGCTTTGAACCCTTTTTTAAAATTTGAATTATTTATCTGCTCCTTTTGATGTTAAATATGCTATTATAAACAATGACAACATCAGTACTACAAAACTAATTCAGATGAGAATGTTAAAAACATGAATTAATTATCAAGAATTTTGACTTTTTCTTTATTGACATAAGGACCTGTACCATTTTATTGACATTGGATTGACGCTTCTTCCTAATGAGGAGAGCAATTTATAATTAACTATTTAATCAGACGCATAGCATCGCTATTTTTCCATCTATTTGTTACAAATAATAAACAATAATAGTTTGTTTAAACTATTAGGCTTGTTAAATTGTAGTAGTATTTGCTTTATTTTAATTGAAAAAAATAAAGCGTTGAAAATGCAAATATAAGAAAATGATATATAATCATATTTTCAAAAATAATAATAAATTGTTTAAGCAATTATTTTTCTTAACTTGAATCAATGATGAACTCATTTTACTGAATCAACAGATCACCGTGATATATGGGAGGCATGGATGCAGGTAAGGTAAGAGCATTGCCAACATACCTCCCAGACATGGCAACACCGCCTGAGGCGAGAACGTACAGACTATATAAACTTCTATATATACCGGTGAGGTGACATCGTACTTCGCGCATGTATAAATATATATGTAATTTCAAAATGGGAAATTTTTGCCCCTCTTTTGAGAAAACTATTAAGAAGGCCCCCCTTAAGGAATATATACATACCAGTTTTAAATATTATTGTGGAGAATAGGTGAGGTGACAACGTAGAATGTACTACATGGAGGCGACAACGTACAACCTATGCATATATATATATATATCTTCGGTTCGGTTTTGATTCCTCTAGAATCAAACTGAAGGGCCTATGACAAAGCCACCGAACGCGTCCTCGGGTTGCGGATACAATTGCCCAGGGGTGGGCCCGAAGGAATGAGTCCCCAAGCGGAGTTGTGAAAACCGTGCTGAAAGCGGAATGGCATCTGGGTGAGATGTCTAGAACGGTGACACTGGGATACCGGGCGACCTCTCAGAGTACGCAGCCTTATCCTTGTATGCGGGGCTCTAAAAAAATGGACGAACCCCTTTCCCTAGCTTCTCGTGGGAACAAGCATGACAACACCAAAAATAGTTGTAGTAAGTGCGATTCAAAACAACAGAACGCGCAGGGCTCCCGACAATGGGTCAGCCAACAATGCCGACCACTCTAGAGCTGTGGGAGCCAATGAAAATGGATTCAAAGCGATGGATCGGCTGAATCTCTGGATCTTTAGGTGGACGGAGCGACTAAATCACGACTTGCTAAAGTACTACAATGCGAGTATGGTCCCTGTACGGGGTTACATGGCAAAGCTGCACGCTCTGTGGTACTAGAAACACCCGGAGCTATCGCATTTTCCGCAGCAACGTCTGCGAAACCATGCCGAACTATTCTGAAAAAGGGGATATGTAAGTGAAACGCCTACTCTACCACAGCTAGAACAAGCCGGCAACAGAGAAAGAGATGCGACACTAAGACCAACCGCGGACAGGCATCCAATAGAGGAAGAGCGATGCTTTATTACCCGGAGAAACATCAACACCAAGGTTTCTCTCAAGCCTGAATATCTGGCTGAAATCGATGACGAGCTTCGTGGACATTTTTCCGGGGAATCCGACCTCTGGAGTATCAATTATTGTGTGTATAATGCAGCGAGAGCTTTGGTTGATGCGAACCGTAAAACAAAACCAACGGTTGATCATAAGACCAAAAGACAAATGCATCAACTTGCCATAAAGATCGGCTGGACAAGACAGTACGCCTCCTGCATTCAGTGTGTGATTGACTACATCACATCTGGTAGTAATTTTACCGCCAAGGTTCGAAAGTTCGCGCGCAAACTCCGGACCCGTTATCACACACTTAACAAGTCAAAGGTGTTGATCATCAGGCAGCATATTGTTGAGAGAAGACGGCTACTTCTTAGGTGTACTTTCTACGATGCCTGTGATTGGCCAGAGCGCCCCACCGTGGGGACTGGTCGAACTTGATTGGCCAATCAAGTGTTTTTTTTTAAATCCGGGAGAACGGAGAGCCAAATCGGATTGGTATTATATCCATTGTCCCTGTTGATTTTATTAGGGTGTTTTAAGATTTCGATTGCTTCTCTATGTTTTCTTGGAAATTTGTTGTGTATTTTTGCAATGACTATTGTTTCATCAAATAAAATGTTATGTCCTGTTTCGATATGATGTTCAGCTAGTGCTGATTGCGTTAAATGTTTAAGCCTGACTTTACTTTCATGTTCCTTCATACGTTGGCTCACCGCTCTCCCGATTTCTCAATAATACTTACTACTCGTTCAATAACCAATTCTACGAACAAACCTCAGGGGCAGCAATGGGATCCCCAATCTCACCTGTAATAGCCAATGTCTTTATGGAACATCTAGAAACTAAAATCTTCAACCAAGCCAAACTTAAACCAGAATTCTGGTTCCGTTACATTGATGACACATTTGTCATCTGACGACATGGACAAGATGAACTAAATCAGTTTTTCGATTTTATCAATTAATTACATCCTAATATCCAGTTCACCATGCAAATATAACAAAACGGAAAATTGCCTTTCTTGGACGTATTAGTTTACAAAAAATCTAATAACATATTAGGACATGAAGTTCACAGAAAATTCACGCATACAAATAGATACTTACATGGCTCCTCCCACCATCACCCATCTCAAAAACAATCGGTCATTAACTCCCTTGTATACAGAGCTGTCTCTATAACGGACAAAGATAACTTACAAAAGGAATTACAAAACGTTAAACAAATCCTAATACAGAACGATTACACCAACAAATAAATTGATAAAGCAATAAGGAAACACACTCAAAAAAGCAAGTCAACAATACCTGTGAAAGAAAGAGAGAGAAAAATGATCACCACTCTACCCTACATCCAAGGTGTCACAGAACAAATAAGAAGAATTCTCAACAAATACAACATCTCAACCATATTTAAATCACCTGCGAAAACAGGGCAACTATTAAATAACCCTAAAGATAAAAAGGCACCCTTCAGTGATCCAGGAGTATATAAAATCACTTATTCTTGTGGCAAAGTCTATATTGGAGAAACCGCTACATCATATCGAAACAGGACATAACATTTTATTTCATGAAACAACAGTCATTTCAAAAACACACAACAAATTTCCAAGAAAACATAGAGAAGCAATCGAAATCTTAAAACACCCTAATAACATCAATAGGGACAATGGATATAATACCAATCTCATTTGGCTTTCCGTTCTCGCGGATCTTTTAAAAAAGACTTGAAGATGTGGACTGCAATGTTCACGAAACGTCGGCAAACAATTCGTAGTTTTTTACACGAGTGAAACCCGAAATATCTCTTTTTATCAAAATAAATCATCGTGAAAGCATAAAATCTATTAATACGGATACTATCTGACGCTAAGAGAAGTCCAGAGCGGAGATAAAGGTGGGTCAGAGAAAATCAACAGTTCCTTTCTGACCCATCTCGACTCTTTCAAGACCCTCCAGTTACTGTCGACCACCAGACAAAACCAGAGGAGATCGAAGTATTTTGGAGATAAGTCTACGAAGTGCAGCATAGACTGCACGAAGACTAAGAAAATATAAAAAAGCTTCAAGGAGCTGTGTGAAGCCCTCATAACACCTGATCAAGAATGCCCGCCCATCACTACCGAGGAGGTGAAAAAAGTGTTGAGAGGGATGAAGAACTATTCCGCACCGGGACCAGATTGTATCAAAACCTTCTGGTGGAAGAAGCTTGCTTCAAACCATCAGCATTTGGCTCATATTTTCACCTCATACTTAAAGTCGGAAGAGCCGATTCCGGAGTGGTTGGTGGAAGGGCGCACAATACTCCAGCCGAAAAGAGGCAACTTAGCTGACCCGAAGAATTAAAGGCCAATCACTTGTCTGAACACACTGTATAAGATATTCACAGCAATCCTAAATGAGAGGATTGTTCGGACAATCTAACCAGTATGGCAAGAAATCTATGAACAACGAGGCTCAAAGAAAGGCGTAGCGAGATGTTGGGAGAACCTGCTCATCGATAGATGTGTCTGCAAAGATGTAGCATTCTACCAGCGTGACCTATCGATGGCCTGGTTTTATTATCGGAAAGCTTTCGATTCGACCTCCCATAGACTTATCATCTGTCCATTGGAAAGCTTGAAGGTTCAATCGCTAATCGTTCTGTGCATAGAAAAATTGATGCCCCTTTGGAAAACCAGATTTACTATCTTATCTGGAAGAAATCGTGTGACAACAAAGAAGCTCACCTTTCAAAGAGGTATCTTTCAGGGCGACACCATGAGCCCACTCCTCTTTTGCCCTCCATTGTTGTGACTATCACCAGCACTTCGCCATTTCGACGGGTACTTGTGCGGAAAACCTGCAGATCGAAACTACAAGGTCACTCACGTATTTTACACGGACGATCTTAAGATCTATGCTAAAAACAAAGAGCAACTACATCTAGCTCTAGGGATTGTCGAACGATATACCAAGGAAATTGGAATGGCATTTGGGTTAGACAAAATGCGCGAACGTTTATCTCAAGTCTTCTGTTCCGCGATTGTACATCGCACGCCGTCAATGTGGTCACGCAATATTTAGTCTTAAATGTCTTCACAACTCACTCCTGAAAGCTCGGATTAATAAAGCACAAGAGAAGAACTTTCGTGAACAGCTCCTCGATAAGAGGATGCACCGTATCTTCCACAGAAATGTGGAGGATGAGTCAATGTCGTGTGAGCTAACGTTTTCTTTCCTTACAATTAGATCGCCCGGATTGAAGTCTGGTACGGAGGGTTTTATTTTGGCATGTCAAGACGGTGTCATTTCCACCTTAACGTACCGTCGCCACATTTGGAGCCAAGACATTCCCGATGATAGCTTCAGGGCGTGCCATGCACACCCCGAGAATTTAGCTCACATATTATCCAGTCGTCCAACTCATGCGGGAACGTCCTACATCCAAAGGCACAATGCGGCACTAAGAGTGCTTTATTACCATCTCCGTCACTCTGACGGCATTAACCTTAACCTCACTCCTCTAAATATTCCTATTCTCGACAACTGTTGCTGTTGCACACTTGAGGCCAGACATGGTTCTTCTTGACTTCAAGAAGCGAACCATGTTCGCTATCGAGTTTTCGGCACCAGCTGACGAAAACATGATAGCCAAGGAGAATGAAAAGAAAGAGAGGTATAGAGACCTTATAAGGGAGTTGCAACGATTGTACCCTAAATATTATGTTAAACTAATCGTCCTTATTATCGGTGCTCTTAGAGGTGCCAAGCTTTCACTCGTTAATAGCCTGAAAAGCATCCCTGCTTATCAACAATATGCTAGAACACTTTCGGGGAAAATGCAGAAGGCGGTAGTCGTTGCATCGCTCCGTGTTCTCAGGGTGCACGAAACTTTTGCCGGATCGTCGTATTGATTCCGTTACAGACGGCAACCACCTATCTCACGGTCGTGAGACGTGGTTGTGGCTGAAATTTTACCGCGATTTCGCTGGGAGCTGTTGCTTTTTTTCAGATTAGTACCCGCTCCCGGTGAAATCCTGCAGTTGTCTTTATGACAAATTTCTAATATATTTATATATATATATATATATATACTGCAGTTCCCAAAGATAAATCAAAGATAAGGTTCAGAAGGTATGATACACATTTAAGTCATTGAACAATATTATAGATTTGCCCATTGTGATTGAATAAAAGTACAAAATCATTTTTAATACATGAGTCACCGGAATGGATATTAATTAAATAATTGATTAATTTAAAAAAACAGTTTTGTCTGGTAGGTATCCCAATTTACACTCTGTTCACCATAGTTGCCACAAACAACGTGTAGCTACACCCCGGGTGGAAATTTAAGTCGGGGCTGGCTATTCTATGGCTGGAGAGTCCGGCTTTAAGCCGGCAGCTGGCCGGGAAGCCCGACTTTAAGTCGGGCTTTGGCCGGGGTTTCTGGTCGTAATCCGACCAGCATCGTGACGCTGCACTGGCCAGCCTCGGGCCATGGAGCATGGCCGGAAGCTGGCCCAGGAGCCCGACCGTGGCCTGGACAAGATTAATTGGTGCTTTACTAGATTTAAATGATTTGGGTTTCAATTGTATAAAGAGCATCAGTCACTGAATTAGGGAATCAATTTGATTCTTTTTTACTGTAGAATTGGAGCATATTAATATATAAAATTCCACACGCCCAGCACACAGACAGCGTTGGCTATTTTCACGTAGTCGTTAAGAGACAAAAAAGGTATTTAAAAAATAAATATGAAATAGTTGCGAGTATTTTGACTTTAAATATCAATAGTCCTGTTATGTAAATATATAATACACGAAGTTTTACCAGGAATATCAATCGTATACTTTTTAAATAAATAATTTAAATCGATTACAATTTTTCTTCGCGTGATATTTTGTTTTTTCCCGTTTTAGTCTATTTTACGACTGTTTACAATGACAGAAAATGTAATTTCTTATGAACATTTACAATTTTTAATGACGGATCTCAAAAATTTAATCGTGAATTTTGAAAATTTTTTAATAATAAAATTTTTTGAACTTTCGTGTAAGGTTTGGTTTTTAGGTGTTTTATACTATTTTATAACGTTTAAGTTTGATATAAAATGTACATTTTTTCTGAACATTTGCAATTTTTCCTAAATATGGAACTTAGAATTTCTTTTCTTGAAAATGAAAGTTTGAATTTCAAAAAAGTGTCATCGAATTTTTGTAACAAAATGCATTGTTCGTAAGTTTGAACTCAGGAAATCTTAAAATTTGTGGTGCCAAACAGATAGCCACCCAATATATTTCCACGCGTGGAACATCCATGCGGGTATAAGCATCCGTATCTTAATAAAATCAGAAAAAGTAATTAATTTATAAACAAAGTTTAACAATTTTATTATTGCCAATCAGCACCCGGCCAGCTACCCCCTGAGCATTAGATCATAATATTTGTCCGATCAGCGCACAGTCAACTCCCGAATGGGGTTTTGACATAAATGCAGCCTAGCGAGTCTCCGACCAGCGCACGGCTAGGCTCTTAAAAAACAAACATAGCCAGGTCAGTCCCCGACCAAAAACCTTGTTGTACCACGGCTAACGCGGGCTATTTCCACACGGAACACTATTAAGAATATTTGTTACTTTACAATACATCACAATACAAAATGTAATGTGAAATTACAATTTTGTTCTTCTGAAGTGCAATTATACACGTATTGTGAATTAAAGCTGCTTTTTATTTTGGGCAATATCGGTGTACAATAATTGACTCCAAATTGAGGCAAAAGGTAGGTTTATATATGTTTATATTAAATCTAAGGTGTTCGCGCAATATACACTTCCTTCAGAAACAGAATTAAAAATTGAAGTTTAGGGAAATATTTGTTTCATCTGAAAGCAAAAAACAGACTTTTGTATTTTCGTAGTAACTTTTAGAATGTCTTGATTTTTATTTTTATACTGTGAAATAATACAGTCTGCATCAGAAACTTAAGGTTTGAAAATGATTGATATTTTTCATTAAAAATGCTGTCGAAATCTCTAAAATAAACTTCAAAAACACATGTGACCTTTTCGCGATCTATGTGTATTCCTGTAGGTTATGTTAGTGATTTTAACAGCATTTTGCATGGAAAATTATCGATTGTTTTCATACTCAAAGTTTCTACTGCATATTATACTATATTATTTCGTGGTATGAAAATAAAAATCAAGACATCCTAAAAGTTACCGCGAAAATAACAACTTTTGTTTTTGCTTTTAGATAAAAAACATATTCCAATCAATTTAAATTTTTCATTCTGTTTCTTAAGGAAGTCTACATTGCGCGAAAAAATTTAAATTGATTTCTATAAAATATATTTTGTGACCCAAAATTGTTTCAATTAAATCTAAATATGCATTCTATTCTGAAGAATATGTAAATTGAATATGAAAGGTTGAAAGCTTTCATATCTATAATATTAAATTTTTAACCCAGAATTTCTATTTACCCTTTTATTTTATAGAAAAGTTGAAAACACAATTTTTCACAATATTGCATACTTTTCCGACTTTACCAAATATTATATCTACGCTGTTAAAATTTTTTTTTTTGATTTTACAATAAATGTAATGGAAATTTATTACCAAACGTAATGTAATTTCACAATATATTGTGAACAATGTATTGTAATTTTTGAAGAGTCACTTTAAAAATAATATAAAACATTTTATACATTAATCAAAAGTTTCTCCATATTCTTCAATGAAATAAAGATCTACCATCTAAAAGAAAAGGTTCAGGTGTTACAATTAAACTAAGAGGAAATTAATCACAGAACTCTTTGAAAATACTATTTTATCACCCTACGAATCTAAGGAAACATGCCCTTTGAAAGAAACAAATTCCCCTCCATTTTCTCGAAGCCTGATAATAATTGTCAACCAAATCTTTTTTCATTAATTCAGCAAATAAAGAGCTAGCAATTATATTATTAAAAAATAAAAAATGGAATTTTTTATCACCATTCAAATTTGAGAAAACGTGTCCGTCAAACGCAAAAAAATCCCATTCATTTGCTTGAAGCCAAATAATAATTTTCAACCAAACCTTTTTCCTTCATTTATCAAATCAATGGCTATAAATTAAATTATTTTTTAAATATGAAATTTGGAGTTTTTTACCACGGATAAGAATTTGAAATAATTGCAACGCAAGCGTATGCATGTATCTCGAAAGTAATCATTTATTTCTTTTTGAAATTAGAAGTTTTATTTTTGATCTCTTTTTTTGTATTCTTTAAAAAAATTTTAAATAACGATAAAGCCCATATGGAATGCTGCCTCTCAGCGGTTTATGTACATGAATAGCTGTCAGCTGACTTTAATATTTCTATCCAATGTTAATATCAGAAAAGCTCTCTTACCGATTTTATTATCGATACAGTATTTTAGCAATTCGCCAGTTTTTATCTTGTCTGCGATTTTATATTCTCTCTAAATATTATTCAGGAAGATTTAACTGTTTCTCAGAGAAAATCCATAATATTTATTTGATTCCCCATGTTACACCGATTTCTGAATATTTGAATGATTGTCATTTTCTTTGTAAATCAATCAAGATTATCACTGATTTTATTCAGGCAGTCACTTCTTTCCTTGAAATGCCCGTTTACAATTCCAATTAGGTATTGATTTGGTTGATATTATATGTTCTAAACTTCCTAGTTAAGTGTGGATTCTCGAATGTACCTCAATTACATAGTCATTAACTCGCAATTGTCTCTTTTAGAATAACTTCGTTACGTTGATTTGGATTCCGCAATAGCAATATTCCACTCGTAGATCTCAACACAGATAGGCTTTTAGCGTATTAGCAAGCACAATGTGACAATGGAAGCCGCCGCGTCGAGAATAGCAATGCCACCACTCTATCCACTTCCTATACAACGGACGCGGACGCCTCGGCAAACTGCAAATAGCCAGGCGAAACACGTATTTCATAAATGCCACCCACCACCCCTGAGCTCACACCACTCCCGTGGGAATATCGCAGAGGTGGCTGTTCAAGATTTTCCTTTCTGCGAAATTGCGAAACTCAAAGCCCACTATTCCACTGCACGGGAATTCGTGAAAAACGAAATTCCTATCTGCATTCTCAATTGTATATACACTACACAGTACACATCCTTACAGCGTGAATGCCCCTATGGAATAACAATGCGATATTTAAATGTTAGTGCACAATATTTTTGTAAGATTTCTCATATACGTATGTATGCTTGTAAAAATCTTAACAGTGATAAAAATGAAGCCTCTTTTTGAGATATTTCTACCTTTTTTATTTGGAGCGCCATTGGGTCAGTTTTACCTGTCCCTCCCATCCTATTAAAAAATTTTCTATTTCTTGGGGAAAATATTTCATTCCAACACTGGAATGAGAGCCTTTCACTTATAGTGAAAATTAGTTCACTCCAACTTTTAGTAAGCCTCTTTTCTCCCCAAGTAAGAATGATAATTTCTATCACTGCAATAGAGGCGAGAAATTGGTGAATTCACTCCAACAGAAGAGAATATACAGTTGATCCCACCAGTTCATTGTGATGGAAGCTCAGTGATGAGGTATGTAGGCAGTTGAGCTGCCTACATCCTAAGGGGCTATATGAGAAGCTCTCATTTTTTAATAGGTATTCAATTTTTATATCAACTTAATATAATTTTTAATCCTTTTTTAAAATCGAAATTAAATCTAGTTCTTCATAAACCACCCCGGTTATTACAAATCGACAGTATCCCAATAGGATCTTTGTAAGAGGTCTTGCAAGGCTCACGGCCAAAACTTTGGCGGGCATGTGTTGCGGCGGAATATCTTGTAGCGAACTCCCGTTTCTTTTTCGGAAGTTTCTTGCAAGCGTTTTTGCTAATTTTACACTGTGTTTAAAATTAAAAAATTAAAAAATAATTGCCGATAAGGTTTTGCACAATTTTGTTACAAGTTATTTTTAATTAGTTGTTACATCGAGTTTTAACACAAATATAAAAAGTAAAATTTCGCACGTAGCGCTGGGATTTGAACCTAAAACATAATTCCTTATTAATCTAATAATCATTATTACGACCATTCTTTTCATTAACTTATTTTTCAATATCGTTTATGGCACATATTAAAATTCTACATACAATTGTTTCAGATAAGTGGTTTGATGATTTTTCATATTTATCTTGTGAAAAAATCTTGGCGCATAAGCCCGTGTAAAAATATTTCTTCTTGAGTTCGACTTGGCTCGCCTTTAGTTCTTCTCCGAGACAGTATGTCTTACTGGCAGCTAAGGACGAGGTATAGTAGTCGAAAACGTAAGTCTTCAGTTTATGACTAAGGTGTACGACGGGTTTTGGAAAGAAGTTGGGGTGGACTTATCTTGAGACGAGAATCAGGTAGCTAGGCTCGGGCAAAACAGTTGAGATCTGCTAAGGATAAAAATTCCACGGCCGATATAACTTATAATTTTGTAATAAATGAATCTCATTCAAATTTCGGAACCTGTCAGTCGGAAGAACGACAGGCATATAAAATTTTCCGTAAAAAGATTAAAACTGCGATT
This sequence comes from Belonocnema kinseyi, assembly GCF_010883055.1. Classification (NCBI taxonomy): domain Eukaryota; kingdom Metazoa; phylum Arthropoda; class Insecta; order Hymenoptera; family Cynipidae; genus Belonocnema; species Belonocnema kinseyi. The sequence goes on from NC_046660.1 coordinate 131,596,604, forward strand.
TTCTACAAGTATCTAGTGAACTTTTGTTTACAGAAAGAAATGGATAACATTTTTAGATCCGTCATCCCACCTTTCCTGATACCTACGTTCCATCTTTTTTATGTCTCGATGGAATCTTTCTACCTGCTCCTCACTGTAATCCCCAACATTCATTGGAAAGTAATCTATTTGAGAATCCAAGAAGTGAAACTTTAGGTTCATTAAACAACCAAGGTTTCCAATGTTTATCACCAGATCAGCTACTATTTTCTTGCATTTTTCACTGTTATAATCACCGAGAAAGTCTTCCACGGCATTTTTGAAATTCGTCCACGCAGCTTTTTCTTTTTTGTTCATAACTTTGATGAAATTCTGATCGTTCAACAGTTTGCGGATTTGTGTGCCATCAAAGGCACCCTCAAGCATTTTTGCGTCTGGAATACTTGGAAATTTTTGCTGTAAATATTCGGAAAATTTGTCTGCTTTGTTAAGAGCCTTCACAAATTGCATTATGAGACCTAATTTAATATGGAGAGGAGGTAGAAGTACTCTGCCTGGATTGATTAACGGGGTTTGCTTAATATTTTGCAAACCTGGCTAGAATGAAATTCTCATCAGCCATTCTTGTTTAGTAGAGCGATTTTTTCTATCCCAACTATTCCAAAAAAAAAAATTGATTTTTTGTAAAACCTGATTTTTGCCCTCATACCAAACCTAAAATTTCAAGTCTCTGCAAATTCTTCAATTCAATTCTAAATACTTGATCGTTTTCAAAACAAATTCGAGACTTTGGTTCGTTTTCGTGAACAAAGTTTAATGAGCTATCGGTATAGGAGCGAACTTATTCGTGTTGTGAAGCAATACTCCCGTGAGCTTTCTTTTAGAAGAATCAATAAAAGGTCTCCATTCCTCATGCTTGTAAACACCTTGTTTCATTTCATCCATTAATCCTTGCACATCGTTACATTATACCAGCGATGGGTAGTCTATTTTCGTCAGGTATTTTCTAAATTTTACTTCTCTGTTTCGGAAATAATCAACTTTAAAAATCGGTATTTTCGTGATGCTCCGATTGATCAGTATATTCATTGGAATCATTTTCTTCTTCGGATTCAATGCTTTTCCTCGATTCGTCTGCTTCATGGGAATCATTTCTTACATCAGAATTTCACTCATTGCAGCACGATGTTGGTATTAAACAAAGCTTTGTTTATTTTTTCTGTTGATACCTGTAACGTCATTCATACAAAAGTAAGAATCCTTTTGGTGCAATGGCTCTTTCCACAACGTAGGTTTTTTATATTTCATGTCCTTAGAATGTCTGCTTGAATCTCAATGATGTAATATCTTAGAATAAGCTGCACATATTTTGTGTTAAGAAAACCCCGGGCCTGAAGGACTCTGGTCCAACCGCAGATGAGTCTACCGTCTTAGGGGTGATAACTCTCATACTTCCCTAGGCCCAAGTATGAGATCTTTCTGACTTTGACGAAGACTATGGAAACTCGTCGTCGGACATATTATGGCTTCATCTTCACACCCTCACGCCCACCTGCAAGGCGCGCCTTCGCTGGCTTCGTTACCTCAACAAATATAAGAACGAATTATTCTAAACATTTCCTTTCGGGACAGTTGTTATCGTCACAGTATCTGTCGAGGCAGCAGGATTTTGTGCTGCAGACTGATAGCCATGCTCAAAACATGACCAACAAGTTCAATTTACCGGACGCTGAATACAAAAAATTTTTGTCGAGAAACAATTTTCAGTATTTTTTACATTCTTGCTCTAATGAGAAGGTATTGTTTTTATGTAAAATTTCACTTTGTCGGTTTCCATCAAATCTTCACGTTTTGAGACCTACTGAGTCAGAAAAAACGATTCTTACGAAGGCGTTTGCTTGTCTATCTGTAGTCTGTAGTCTGTATTCTGCAGGCATGATAACTTTCGAAAAATTCATTAAATTGGATTCTGCTTTGGCATACTTTTTAAAGGTCTAAAAAGAAATAACAAATTCGTAAACCAGCTATTTCGGATCAAAATTCAGAAATTGAGCGTGTTTTCAAAACCGAACGCGCAGGGCTCCCGACATTGGGTCAGCCAACAATGCCGACCACTCTCGAGCTGGGGGAGCCAATGTTAATGGATTCAATGCGATGAATCGGTGGTTCTCGGGACCTTCAGGTGGACGGAGCGACTGAATCAAGACTTGCTAGAGTGCTACGATACGAGCGTGGCCCCTAAACGGGGTTACATGGTACGGCTACATGCTCTGTGGTGCAAGAAACACTCGGAGCTATCGCACTTTTCGCCGCAACTTCTGCAAAACCATGCCGAACTACTCCAAAAAAGGGGCTATGCAAGCGGAACGCCTACTCTACCACAGCTAGAACAAGCTGGCAACAGAGAAAGAGAGGGGAAACTAAGACCAACCGCGGGCAGGCATCCAATAGAGAAAGAGAGATGCTTTATGACCCGGAAAAACATCAACACCAAGGTTTCTCTCAAGCCTAAAGATCTGGCTGATATGGATGACGAGCTTTGTGGACATTTTTCCGAAGAATCCGACCTCTGGGCTATCAATTATTTTGTATATAATGCAGCGAGAGCTATGGCCGATGCGAACCGTAAAACAAAACCAACGGTTGATCATAAGACCAAAAGACGAATGCATCAACTTGCCATAAAGATAGGCTGGGCAAGATAGTACGCGTCCCGCATTCAGTGTGTGATTCTTCGAAGACCCTCCGGTTACTGTCGACCACCCGTCCAAACAAGAGGAGGTCGAAGTATTTTGGAGAAAAGTCTACGAAGTGCAGCATAGATTAGACGAAGACTCAGAAAATATAAATAGCTTCAAGGAGCTGTCTAATGCCCTCATAACACTTGATCAAGAATGCTCACCAATCACTTGTCTGAACACACTGTAAAGATATTCACAGCTATCCTAAATAAGAGGATTGTTCGGGCAATTGAACCTGTATGGCAAGAAATGTATAAACAACGAGGCTTAAAGAAAGGCGTAGCGGGATGTCGGGAGAACCTTCTCATCGATAGATATGTCTGTAAAGATGCAGCATTCTACCAGCGTGGCCTATCGATGGTTCATCCGCAAATCGTTAGTTGCATAGAGAGATTGCTGCCGCTTTGGAAAACCAGATTTACTATCTTATCTGGAAGAATTCGTGTGACAACAAACAAGGTCACCTTTCAAAGATGTGTCTTTCAGGGCGACACCATAAGCTCGTTGATAGAAGCGCTATACGACACCTTTGCGTTCGAGAGACTTATACATACCGGGGCGTGAAGTGGGAAAAGTAGCATTTCTGTGAGAAGCAGCGGAGAAGGCTGCTGAAACACTTGGACTTAACTTCAGTATTAAGGGTGAGCAAAAAGCATCAAATCTTATCTGTCCCGAGTACTTACTCCTGAAAGTCCAGATTAGGAAAGCACAAGAGAAAAACTTTCCTGAACAGCTCCTCGATAAGAGGATGCACGGTATCTTGCCCAGAAATGTGGGGGATCAGTCAATGTCGTGTGAGCTAACGTTTGCTTTCCTTAAATGGCCCGGCTTGAAGTCTGGTACGGAGGGTTTCATTTCGGCATGCCAAGACGGTGTTATTTCCACCTTAACATACCGTCACCATATTTTGAGCCAAGAGATTCCCAATGATAGCTGCAGGGCATGCCATGCATACCCCGAGCATTTAGCTAACATACTATCGAGTTGTCCAGCTCATGCGCTCTTGGAGGTGCCAAGCTTTCACTCGTTAATAGCCTAAAAAGAACCCGTCTTCTCAGGGTGCAAGAAACTTTTGCCAGATCGTCGTATTGATTCCGTTACAGACTGTAACCACCTATCTCACGGTCGCGAGACGTGGTTGTGTCTGAAATTTTCCCGTGATTTCGTTGGGAGCGGGAGCAATTTTTAAGATTAGCATCCGTTCCCGGTGAAATCCTGCGGTTGTCCTTATGACAAATTAAAGATATATATATATATATATATATATGTGTGTGTGTGTGTGTGTGTGTGTGTGTATATAGGGTATGAAAAGAATACAACATACAACATTATTTAACTATTAGCCAAGATTAGCTCTTATGACAGTCAGCATGGCCCTTTTTGTTGGGACAGGTATACGATCGAAGCTATAAACCGCTCTTGCTGGAGTCAGAAAAATTTAACTCAAGAGATAAATGTATGTGTTTAAGATATAGAAACTTGTCACCAAGACATAAATTGAAATCTGGCTCCGTCTCAAAACTGACACATGCTGAAGTCGAATTTTACGACCTCAGCATGTCCTAATTGGGGCCAATTGAAGTCGAACACAAGTCAAAGCATTTTTACTCGGTCGATTTCCCAGAAAACCCCAAAAACGACAATTTAGATCTGTTATCACAAAACCGCAAACATCTCTTAACCTGCGATCGACCTACATGATAACTTTTTTTGTGCAATGACACATATTAATAATTCCATAATATTTATCATACGGGGAAATGGGTGGGAAGATTTGCATTTTAACGCCGATAATATGTTCCTAACAATTCATGTAGCGGGAAATGTGGCGGCGGACTTATATGTTAATGCTAGCAAGGTCACCCGCAAAGATCCCGCCAAGATCCTGTGTGGAATTTAAAAAAGAGGGAAGCGGAATGTATCAATGTTCATAAAGTTGCCGGAAATTAGTGGAAATTTTCGAAAGTTTCTGAAAATTTATTAAAAATTATGAAAGTTTATGAAGTTCTGATAAAATAATGAAAGGTTATGAAAAGTGATGTGATTCATGGACATTTTCAAAACAGTTTCGGGAACTTCGAACAGACATACTAATTTTCTTATTTATTTGGAATCAGCTAAAGTTTGGTTGCCTTTTGAGTATACAGAATAACCAACCATGAATCTAGCGGTTTTAGTTCTGTCACTACACTCCCCCTTCATTGACCGAAGCTTGATGGTATTGGCATTATAACTAGAATTTCCATCTTACGACAACTGGCTACTTATTTTGGACCTAAGTTCGACAGGCAAAATAAATTTTCAACATCTACACTGTTAGAAAAAAAGAAGTTACATCCCTGTATGCTTAAAGATGTAATTTTTTTATTTAGAATAAGTTCCATGCAATTAAAAAAAAGTTTATTTTGACTACATATAAAATTAGATAAATTATTTCTAAAAATTGGAAACATTCAAGAATTATAGTATTAAAATACACTTAAAATGTAATACTTTTATGTTTAATTTTGATAAAATATAATAGATATATTTAAAAGAAATAAATAATAATAAAAGTCGATAAACGAAGGACTTTCATACTTTTTCTTTGCTAAAAAGAGATTCCTCAATTCTCAACTGTGAATTGTAAGGATAATGACGTCAATTAAACATCCATAATTAATGAAAGATTTTCATTTTTCCCTTAAAGTACAAAAGACTTATCATTTGATAAAAATGTTGTAAACATTTTTCTCGGACGTTGGTGTGGAAAGCAGTTTTATTAAAAAATGTGTTTTCTGACCTTTCTTCTTTTTATTTTTTAACTGTATATTAATCGGCTTTATGTTTAGAACAAAATAAGTGCTGAACAACGATAAAAGTAATATATATTTCTGAAACTCATCCATAAGGTTAAAGCCAAATCTGTACCAAACGGATTTTTATATCATGTTTGACCCTAGGGCAGAATAAAGGCAAAATATTCTGAAAGTATATTCCTTACTTTAAGATACTACACAAAAAGTTACTTTTAGAATTGTTTTCTCCTTTTAAAATCACGAGATATTTCTTCACAAAATAACAATTGTTAAATTTATTTTACAATTATTTATATTACAATTATTTTACAATGGAAATCAAATTTTAAAAGCTAAATTTTGTAACATTGAGAACAGTATTTTAAGACATTAAAGGTTTCGTAAAGTTTTTATATATTAATAAAGCATATGAGGTCAAGTTAATAAGATTTCTTCTTTTTCTTTTAAAATCCTCAAATCTTGGATTACAGCCTAAAATAGCATGGGAAGAGATGTGTCAAAAAAGAACACATAGGACTTCAAAGATTTTTATTTTATTGGAGTTTACTAAATATTAGGAAAAATTCGAGTCTTCTTAAAAGATAATTAGAACATTTAGAAATTTGGCAGAGACCAAGAAATATTTGATAAATTTTCGGAAATGTTTGCAAGTTTTTAATTATTTCTAATGCATTAAACGCGACTCAAATACCTCAAATTATTTTGTTTTGAAAATTCATTCAAAATATAAAAAAAAAGACTTTTAATCTTCTAAATTTTTCCCAGGAATTTGAAGAAAATTATTTTTATCTCCATGAAGTCTTTTGGAATTCCTGCAAAGTTTCTGAAGATAATATTTGAAATCTTTAAAAATCTGAATTTCTAACAGAATTCAAGTTTAAAATTCGATTTGAATCTCTTGCATTATTCTAAATATTTCTTGAATTTACTCGATTTTTTGTTTTAAATTTATTAATATTACAAAACTAAAACAGTTTGCTTTAAAATCTTCTACACTCTTTTAAATTTTACGAAATCCTTTGATACGTTTAGAAACCTTTTTAACTTTCCTATGAATTAAATTTTTTTATTAAAAAATATTTACAAATTTTCAAACGAATAACAGGGAAATCATTCTTTTTTCTAATCTTGTCAGACCTTCTGTTCTTTAAAAGTAATTCAAATTTTTACTGATTTTCCTTTAATTGTTCAAAATCAAACGAAAATTAAAATGATCTCTTAAAATTAATTTTTAAAAATAAAAAATTATTTTAATTATACCTAGGAACCTAAATATATATTTTTTTCATTTTCGTGAAACCTTAAAAAATTCTTAATAAATTGTTACAAGTTTTAATTATTTTTAGATCGTCTCAAAATTTCTGAATATCTCTTAAACTTACTTAAATTTGAAAGCATATTTTTTAAACTAACGTAAACTTTTTAAAAAATTACGCAAGAAAGCTCAATAAGAATTAAGTTCCTTATTTTTCATAGAATTAAATAGCAATGGCAAATTGCAACATTTTACTACACACCCTTTTTAAAACTGTTATGAAATAATTAAAAAATATCCTCTTCTTTTTCAATTTTCTTTCAGAATTCATTCCATTCTGTTTTTGGTTAAAAATGTATCTTTTTTAATTGAAAATCCAACTACACTCGAGTCGCGGTACGGCGAATATTTAGCGCAGGTCCACCCTAAATAGTGAGAACACATGAGGGGACCTTACACCTGTGACTATTTACTATGTTGAAATCTGTTTAGATGATACGTGTGCATCTGTGTGCGCACATGTAAACTGTTTACCTTCTGTAAGCTTGTAGTGACGATTTGAATCGTTATTATTAAAATGGTTAAAATAAATTGAGCGACAGAAACGTGGAAAGACACCACAAACATAAAATATTCCACGGTAAGTATCGAATGTATTTGATTATGAACTAAAATTAAAATTAAAATTACAGTGAATTGTACATTTGAAGATATCATCAAATGTAGAAATGAGTTGTGGGGGGTAATGGGTTATAGCGTCGTTCTCACTATCGGTGGAAAAACGTACTCAGTAGCGGGAGTTCGCAGTGCTGAATTTCGCAGTACCGCGACACGAGTGTATATCTTTAAAAATTAAACTAATCTGCTATAAATTCAATTTTTTTGCACAAAATGTAACTATTCTATTTTTAGATAAATGCTTATTTTTTTACTTTTAATCTTCATTTTTAATGTTGAAAATTCGCTTTTTTAGTTAAAAATCATTTTCTTATACTGAAAATTTAACATTATCATTTTTGGTTCAAAATTTTTTTTATTTGAAAATTTACCGATAGGAGAGTGACGTTGTTTTTGTGGTGCTGTTGTTTTTTGGCTATTGAGAAAGGGGAAGTGAAGTGAGAGTGGTGAATTTTTGTTTCGTTTTTGTAGTTAGGTTAAACTTTGCGTGGTGAAAATTTAGGCGTGTAGAAAGTGACGTGTTGTAAGTCTTGCTCGGTGGATAAGCAGGGTAAAGTAACATGCTAGTAACACGGAGCCCAGACAGAGGGCGACAGGGGAACGAAGAAAATGAGAATATCGGGTCGAGTGGGGTGTTACGGGATGTGAAAAGGAGTGGGGATAAGGCGGGTATCGAGGCAAGTTGCGAAAGCAGTGACGACGAGCGGTACAAGACGTCGGTTAGGAGTGAGGGAACCGCGACAACAGCAACAGGCCTAGGGAGGGGTAACAGGAGAGGTAGGCTAACGAATTTGGAAAAGCTCAACAGAGCGGGACAGCGCTCTCATAGCGTCCGTACGATACGAATGCTTAAAAGCTGGCGAAAACGGGCGAGTGCAACAAGCAGCAAGGAAATGATTAGTGGAGGGGAAAAGTCGGCAGAGGAGAAAAGGAAAAGGGAAGAGGGCGAGGAGTTAGACGGAGGTAAAAGCTCAAAGAAAAGGATAAAAAGAAAAACGCCGGAGACAGAAAAAGGGGCGTGGAACTTGCTGACAAAGATTCAAGCAATGTTTAAAGGCTTTAGAGATGAGACATGTGCGATGCTGGAAGTTATGAAGAGGCAAGGGAGGGAGCTAAAGGAGGAGGTACAAAAAATACGAAAGAAAAGGGTTGCGTTAACAGCAAGACAGGATACATTAGAAGTTAGAGTAGGCGTGCGAGTAGAAAATGGGAGACTGCGTAATAGATTGTCACAGATCGAAAAACAAATAGAAGGCTAGCAACGAGCCAAGAGGAAAAAGAACGTAATGGTCAAAGGGCTGAAAGTGAATAGTGAAATGGGAGAGGAAGAGGTTAAGAAGTTAATGAAAGATATAGGAGCAAAAATTAGAGTAGAAGGGGTACAGAGGGTAGAAAGAATGAGGGAAGGGAGGGAAGGCATGTTTTAGTGACATTAGATTGTGAGAAAGAGAGGTTTGAAGTTATGGGGAAAAAGAAGTTGTTAAAGGGAAGATCAGAGAGAATTGAAGAAGATTTGACATGGCAGGAAAGGAGAAGAAAATGGTTGATTAAGCAGAGGTCATGGGCGGAAAGAAGGAAAGGTAACAAGGTAATAATAGGGAGGGATAGAATTTGAGTAAACGGAGTGATGAGGATCTGGGACGAAGAAATAGAAGAGTTGAGAACTTGGCAAACACCGCAAGGAAAAGAGATGGTTAAAGAACAGGTAAATACGAAGGAAGGAAATGAGTCGGAGTTTACAAAATAAAAAAGGGCTAGATAGGAGGATAGGAGGAACAGGAGGAGAAAATGGTCATGTGAAGGTGGCGTTTTGGAATGTCTTAGGATTACAAAAACAAGGACAAGGAGTTTTGGGGGAAGTGACAAAATGGGATGTAATAATGATGAGTGAAACATGGGCGGATGAGAAAGACTAGAAGGGGATGAAAAGAATGTTTCCGAAAGGTTATTTTTGGACGATTCAAGAAGCAAAAAAAAAAGAACACATTAAAGGGAGAGGGATTGGCGGAATGGTCTCAGGAGTGAGAAAAGAATTGGCAGTAAAAGAGGGAGAAGAGGGCGAGAGGAACGATAAAGATGGTACAATGGTATGAAAGATTATATTTGGAAAAGTCAGAATAGCGGTGGTTTGTGTATATAGAAGAAAAGGACTGGCGAACAAGGGGGAGGGATTTGAGATAGACAAAAAGAAGCATATGTAAGGAGTGCCAGACATAGGGAGATAGAGAGGGAGGGGAGGATGTTACTAAACATAATAGGAGAAACGGGATGGTCTATTTGTAATGGTAATATGAGAGGAGATGAGGAAGAAGAAATCACATTTGTAGGGAAGGGAGAGAGAGTGATAGACTACACCCTGGCGGAAGAAAGAATGAGGAATTTGATAAGTTTCGTGGAAGTGGGTAATGAGATTGGGTCCGAGCATTTCCCGGTAATAGCTCCACTGAAAAGTGGTGGCAAGAAGCGAGGCAGTTGGAGAAAGGAAAGAGGGGGAGAAAGGAACAAAAAATGGGAGCCTGGGAGGTAGATAAACTGAAAGAGTTTGAAGAAAAAATGGAAAAAGGGAAGATTAGGTTGATAGAAGAGGAGGGGGTAGACTCGTTAATGGAAAGTTCGGAAGGGTCGATTGAAAAGGTAAGGGATGAGATAGATACAAAAACAGAAAGAGAAGGGGAAAAGAGAGGCCGGTGGGATGAGGAATGTAAGGAGAGTAAAGAGAGAATGAAAGAGTGTGTAAGAAAATGGAGAACAGGGGAAATCGAGAAGGGGGAGTACAATAGGAGAAAACGGAAACATGAGAGGTTGTTAGAAAGGAAAAAGCAAAGGAATAAGGAAAAGTACAAGGAAGAAATAGAAAAAGCAGTCAAAGAGGGTAGGGTTTGGGATGTGATAAATATGGAAAGAGGAGGAAAAAAAGGTGTGAATGAAGAAATAGAGTTGGGTGAGTGTACAGACTATTTCAAGGGGCTGTTAGGGGGAGAAAAAAATAGAATAATAGGGGAAAATAGAAAGTTAGTACTAGGAAAAAAGGTGGTAGGGAATAGAATAACGAGAGAAGAAGTGGATGCGGCAATAAATAGATTAAAAATGAACAAGGCTACAGGAGAAGATGGCATGGAGAACGAAGCGTTGAAGTATGGAGGAGAAGGGGTACGGAAAGGACTTTGGGAGATCTGCAACAAAGTATGGAATGGAGAAGGGTGGCCAGAAGAGTGGTTGACAGGGCTGGTGTTATCACTTGTCAAGAAAGGGGAGGGAAAGAAGGTAGAAGAGTACAGAAGGATCACTCTCATGCCAGTTGGCTACAAAATATATACAGAAATTGTAAGAAAGAGGTTAGAGAGCCAGATAGAGGAAAGAGAAAGTATTCCACATAACCAGACGGGTTTCAGAAAACGGATGGGAACCATTGACAACATTTACGTACTGAACTACTTAGTTAACAGAAATCTAGGGAAAAAGAGAGGCAAACTAATCGCGTTATTCGTGGACTTTAAAGCAGCTTTTGATTCGGTAAACAGAAAAGTATTATGGCAGGCAATGGAAGAGAGGGGAATAGAAGAAAGGATGGTGGAAAGGATAAAGGAAATTTTCACAGAAACCAGGATTAGGGTGAAGATAGGAAAGGAAAAAGGAGAGGTATTCTGGATAGATAGAGGTCTAAGGCACGAATGCCCTTTGAGTCCGCTACTGTTTAATATGCTGTTGGCAGATCTAGAGGAGAAGCTAAAGAGGAAAGGAAAAGGGGGAACGATATTAGGTAACAGCAAAATATACTCTCTAGCTTATGCGGATGATGTAGTTTTGTTAGCAGACAACGAGAAGGGGATGAATCTAATGATGAGAATTTTTGAAGAGTATGTGGGAGCAAAGGATCTGACGGTGAACGTAGAGAAGACCAGGGTGATATGTTTCAGAAAGAAAAAGGCCATAATAGATTAGGTATGGAAGATGAATGGACAAATAGTGGAAAGAAAGGAGGAATTCTGTTACTTAGGTTTTTGGTTTGAGACAGGAGGGGGAAACGAGCTGTAGGTGAGGAAAAGAATTGAATGTGCGAGTAAAGTAATGGGGCAAGTATGGGGCATAGGAAAGAGAAGGTTTAAGGACGATTGGAGAATGAGGGTCTGGTTGTTTGATGCGTTGGTTTGGGTGGTTTTGTGTTATGGAGAGGAGATTTGGGGATGAAAGGAACATAGGAAAGTAGAGAGCATGCATGAGCGATTTTTGAGGTGGGTAATGGGGGTTAGCTGGAGTTGCCCAGGATACATGTTAAGAGAAGAGTTAGGAAGAGGAAATATGGTTACTAGACAAATTAAGAGAGCATGGAGGTTTAAAGAAGGTCACAATTGCACAAGCATGTTTCGGCGAAATCAGGAACAACGAAGCGGGAGGTAATTTGGGAAATTCAAAATGTGAGGAAGAAAGGAAAAAATGAGAAGGGTGTGTAATATTCGAGAAGGGGTTACGGAGTGGCAGGATATAGAGTTAGAGCTATTAGTTAAACAAGGAGAAGAGAGATGGGCAAAGATAATAGACTCGAGGTACAATAGACGGTATAGGATGGTCGAAGGGTTGACGGAACCAGAATATCTGCAAAAAATAAAAAAGGAAGAAAAATGGAGTAGGGTAGTACGGTTCAGGATGGGAGAAGGAGTCAGTGCTTGTAGATATTGGATGGATGACGAGAAGAATCTATGTAGAGTATGTGGATACGAATTGGAGTCATAGGCACATGTTTTAGAGAGTTGCACAGGAGAGAAAGATGGGCAGCTGAGTGTTAATGAGTGCGTAAGGTGGATTTTCGATGGTAATGGGCAGGGAGTGATGTGGATGAAAAAATTGGAAGAAATAAGGGAAAGTAAGGGAATAGGGCAAAGCCAGACGGTGGAGCCTAAAAAAAGAATTTAGAAACCAAAGTTAAATTTAAAAGCGTGGAAAATGTTTGCTTTTATGGTAAAAGGAAACAGAAGCCCTGGAAGTTCGCTCATTACTAGAATTATTAGTTTTATTTTTTGTTGTTATTATTTTATTTTTTAAGTAAGGCGAAACATTAGTAGATAAGTAGCGGATAACTTAGATTAAGGATGGAATGTAAATTTTGCGTACAGGGAGCGGAGGCCCTCAAACCCGTAAATGGAAGAGTTTAAATATATAATACAATACAATACAATATTATTCTTGTTAGAAATTTCCCTATTTCAATAAAAAATTAATTTCTTTGGCGGAAAATGCATTTATTGATAAAACTTCTTTTCTTTTGGTTTGAAACGGTTTGAAGTGAAACCATACAAGAGTTTAGATAAATTCTTACAATTTTTAGTTATTTATTAATCGTTTCAAAATTGCTGTACGTCTCCTAAACTTACTCAAAATGGAAAGAACATTTTTTAAACTTTAAAATTTAAAAATTTTAAACATTCATAAACTTTTAAGAAAATTGTGCAACAAAATTGCACGAGAATGCTAGATAAGAATTAAGTTTTTTATTTTTTCTAAAATGATATATGACATGGTAAAATTCCAACATTTTACTGCACACTCTTTTACACCCCTTTTAAAATTTTAAAGAAATAATAAAAAAATGTTGTGTTCTTTCTCTTTATTTTGGTAAAAGTGTATCTTTTCTAACTGAAAATCCAAATATATGTTTAAAATTTTAACTATTCTGTTTTTATGGAATTGACTTTGACCTATTGACGTAATAGACTTAGGAAATCTGACGCACCTTCTTACGTATAAGTAGGGCTAAACCTACGATCGTCAGTTAGTTCTAATCTTGCTCGACGACTATAATCTTGTATAATTTATTCAGAAAATTAATAAAAAACGTCGAATTGCCTATTAAGCAATTCGACTAGCATTCCATTTATAAAAATGGCTGAAGAAACACCTCAAAAATCCGTATCTCCCTCTAATATGGGGACTGACGACCTTCTACGAACCATACTAACTGAATTAAATGTGCTGAAAGTAAACATGTCCACACTAGCGAAGGAAAACTAGAAGCGACTCTCCGAGATACAATCTGTAGCCAAGGAATTCGGAGTGAAAGGAAAAGTAGTCATGGATAAAGAAGATTATGACATTATTACATCAGACAGAGACGAGTCGGACAGCGAAGACGATAAAGTTACCTAAAAACAAATCACAAGGCCCATCAGCGCAACTACTAAAACGGGGATGACATTTACGACACTTAAACACGAAAACCAACCTAATTTATTACCAGAACGAAATATACCCACAAAGCACATAATTAGGACAATCAAGATCCTAAATGGGCAAAACGATATGGGTATAGAGGATTTTATTAAATGTATTTAAAAAGCTGAAAAACAGTGTTCCCAACCTAGTCTACTCTTAGATTTTATATTTGCAGAAAAAATCCAGAAAAACGCTGAGTGAGCTATAAAATAATCTACTATTCGCGGTTACGATGATTTATACAGTACTTTAAGAGAAAATTTAAAACAAATTGGCTCAGTCTCAGCCTTAAGAAGCAGACTCGAAAGCTGCAAACAAGGGATAAATGAAACTACACAAAACTTCAATATAAGATTCAGACAGATAGTCAATGAACTTAAATACGCGGTGCAATCAGAACGCTCTAGTTCCAAGGCAAGAAAAATAGCAATAAACATCGAAGAGAAGGAAAGCACAAAAAGATATGTATTAAATGTAAAAAGAGAAATCGGACTACAAATTAAAGTACAAAATCCTAGTGACCTATAAGAGGCTCAAAATATGACAATAGAGTCTGAAATATGGTTTAAAGAAGCCCAACCAACACAACAACGAGTAATCTCACGACCACCAATGAGTATTAGCATACGTCGGCCCACAATACCACAAATGTCGCGACCTCAAGCAAATACGACACCAAGAGTTCTTAATCAAAATATCGCACTGGCCGACCGCATGAAAATAAGGTGCCACAAATGCGGAAATCCCGGTCATTTTGCAGCACAATGTTCAACAAAACCAGCAAATTTTCAATATGGTCAATCTTTCAAACGACCACCGCAAATAAGAACATTTCGCGAAGAAGAAGACAACATGATAGAAAGCAACTTAATGACGGAAAGAACTTAATGACGGAAGAGGGCAAAAAAAACATCTTTTTTATTTAGTAGATGATGATTTTTCTCTACCAGAAGCTGGAATCATTGGTTTACCTTTCTTTAAAAAGTATCAAAGGTACGCCATATCAACAAAATCCTTGATTCCAGATAACATAAAAATACCCCTATTCAAAAGTGGTGAATATATCTCAAAAAATACTTCTAAAATCCATAAAATAGAAGTATCAGAAGAAGACGGAAATATCTGGATAGAAGAAAATGAATTGATCCCCGACGGAATTTATACCATAAACAATCGTGAAATAAATGTACCAATCAATAATTATTCTACAAACCCAATCTTGATACCAGAAACAATTAAAATAGAAAGTATTTTAAAAGTATATTCTCGAGAAGAGATTAAAAAAAGGAAAGGAAATGAAGAGCAAATAACACAAAATAAAACAGTATTAACCAGAATTATAGAACTTGAAAAAATCCCGGTGACCCTCTACCATGTACTACATTAACACACCATGAAATTACACTAAATTCAGGTAAAGTAGTTAATTTAAGATCGCATAAGCTCCCCCAAGCATACAAGGAATTTGCTTTAGAACACACTCAAGAGCTTTTAGAAAAAGGAATAATCAGGCACTCGCAATCACCTTTCAATTGACCACTTTGGGTAATCCCCAAAAAGGGGAATAAACTCAGAATGGTTATTGACTACAGGCAACTGAATAAAGATACAGACCAGGATGCTTATCCTCTACCAGTCATAGACGATATCTTAGAACAACTCGGACGGGCAAAATATTTCTTAGCGTTTGACATGAGTGCTGGATTTCACCAAATTCCCATGTTAGAAGAATCAAAGAAATACACAGCATTCGCTACCCCTCAAGGACATTATGAGTATAACAGAATGCCCTTTGGTCTCAAGAATTATTTGTCTATATTGATGACATTGTAATATTTGGCGAAACCTTAGAAGAACACAACAACAACAAACAACTCTAATTAAAATTAGAACCCTCTAATAAGTGCGAGTATCTCAGACTCGAGCTCAAATACTTAGGATACTTAATTACAGCGGAAGGAGTTAAACCTAAACTAGCTAAAGTAAAAGGCGTAAAAATGTTTAAAGAACCCAAAACTGTCAAGCAAATCCAATTGTTCCTAGGACTTGCCTGTTACTATAGAAAATTTATTTTAAAAACTTGTCATCCATAGCGAAACCTTTATCAAAATTGACACAAAAGGATACTATCTTTGATTGGACGCCTACATACACAGAGAGTTTTAATACATTAAAAAAGGCACTATATGAATCACCCGTTTTAAGATTCCCAGATTTTGAAGACACATTTACCCTAACAAAGGACGCTTCTAACTTCGGGTTGGGTGCAGTATTGTCTCTAAAAGGACATCCTTGTTTATTTATATCAAGAACACTAAATAAAGCTAAAGAAAATTACAGTACCAGTGAAAAGGAATTATTAGCTATGATATGGGCAGTCAAAAGATTGAGACAATACTTGCTTGGAAAAGATTTTAAAATTAAAACTGACAGCAAAGCCCTCTTATGGCTCCATAATGTCAAATACCCTAGTTCAAGATTACTAAGATGGAGGTTAAGACTCGAAGAGTATAAATACGAAGTGCAGTACGTGAAAAGACAAAAAAAAATAAAGCCGCAGACTGCCTATCGAGACCTTTCCCTATCCGAGAAAGAGATTTATTACAAGAAGCTTTCGAATACGCCCTCATTGATGAACAAGAATCAGATCTACCTGAAATCGTAATTTTAAGTACACCTATCGCTAGACATTTAGAAACGATAGAACCTATGACAACAAAGCCTAAAATCACCGAAATAAAAAATTTAAAACCACACGAAAAAATCAAGATAACCAGTGGAGAGAAATTAAATTCATTCATTGATTCTGACGTAGCAAACAAGCCGCAAGAAACATCATTCTATGAAAAATTCGTCTCTTAACTCGATAGTTGCGAAAAGTTCAAAGGTAAGCCACCACTTTGACCTGGCAACTGAGATTCAGCACGGGTTGCACTATGCACTATGTGTTGTTTTGAAATTGTTTTCTAAACTTTGCACTAAAATCACTATGGCAACCGTTTACAGCAGTGGTCAATTAATAACAATACAGTTTAAAAAAATTTATTTTTGCATTAACATTATACATGTCGAATTTTGCGTCGGGATATCAGACTATTATATATTTATATATAATAGTATTAATATTTATACCATTTATGTTTAATAACTTAAACTCAAAATATGCGCATATAAAAAGGCACGCGAAATATTCAAATCATGATCAAGATATTATTAAAATAGAAAAAAAGACTTTTATAATATGATAGAATATAATATTAACATTAATAATATATGTAATAGCATTGATATAATATTCTACACCTGAAAAAACATAACCTCAAAATCGAAGCATCGAAACCCGGAAACATTAAAATACCAATTTTTTAATTTTATTTCAAAGCGGATCAAGATATAAATCGAACCGCCGAAGTTTTCCGACCGGCAATCGTGCACCTTCGAGTTTTCAAATTCAGAAGAGTAGAAATGGGTTGCGCGCGCAACCCAGTCACGTACATCATCTCCTACTATATTCACATGGACATAGACCTATGATAGTATTGGATCACGTCTCGTTTGAGATCTGAGACCACTGTCAATATTATGAGTCATAAAGAAAGTCTTGTGCATACAAAAGTATAATAAATCTAAACTGGGATTGAAGATAAACCTATTTTTGACTATATATCTAAAATTTTCTTGATGTAATATAACAAAGATAATTTCGCGTATTGAAATTTGATATGTTTTATTTTTTCATTTTCATTTTAATTTTAGGTTTTCTCAGTCAGTTCCAATCTTATAAGAGTGGGAAGATCTCGCGAGGCAAGCGAGTGTCCTTCAACGGTCTGTCGCACTATTGAAAATGCAAAAGAAGTTTGTTGCCGGTAATTAGCTATGACCAAATACAAAGAAACGTTACTTAGGTCTGAGATATACGATTATTGTTATTATACTATTTTTCAGATATAAAGTACGAAGATTACTAAAATGGGTTGACAGTTCACGTATTTATCAAATTTACAAATAGTTGGTATAATCTAGCGAAAATTTTTAGTTGTATGTGGTCAAATTTTTTTATTAATTAATTCATAGTCAACTACTTATATATATATATATACCAGGCAGTCCGATAAGTATCTGAAAATTCTAAGAGATGGCGTTAGTATTCACTAATGTGAACCATTTTCGTGGAGCTTGATCCTTCAAATGACGACTGTCAAAACCTCAGCCATTTATGTTTACGCATTTACAAGCTACAGCACTGAGAAGCGACTAATCTCTGAGTTTTTTTTAATATGGAAAAATCTGAGTTTCGAGTTTTGATCAAACACTACTATCTTCGCAAGAAAACGATATCCGAGACCAAGGCCAAGCTGGATAAGTATTACCCAGACTCTGCACCGTCGATTGGAACGATTCATAAGTGGTTTACCGAGTTTCGTTGTGGTCGTACGAGCACAGTTGATGCTGAACGATCTGGGCGCCCAAAAGAGGTCACTACACCAGAAAATGTCGACACAATCCATGATATGATGTTGAATGATCCCAAAGTGAAATTGAGAGAGGTAGCTAATGCTGCAGGCATATCATTGGAACGTGTAAGCAATATCGCGCATTCAGTTTTGGGCATGAAGAAGCTCTGCGAGCGGTGGGTGCCGCGTTTGCTCACAGTAGACTATTACTATTACTTGTTCCCTAACCTGAAGAGATGGCTCACCGGTAAGCGTTTTGACGCAAATGAGGAGCTCATAGCTGAAACTGAGGCGTATTTTGGAGACCTTCCGATCGAGTACTTTTCGGACGGTATTAAAAAGTTAGAAAATCGTTGGACTCGCT
>NC_046660.1:131615179-131622023 GCF_010883055.1 Belonocnema kinseyi
CCCGAAGGAATTAACCCCCAAGCGGAGGTGTGAAAACCGTGCTGAAAGCTGAATGGCACCTGGGTGAGGTGTCTAGAACGGTGACTTTGGGATACCGGGCGATCTCTCAGAATACGCAGCCTTATCCTTGCATGCGGGGCTCTACAAGGCTGGACGAACACCTTTCCCTAGCTTCTTGTGGGAAAAACAATGACAACACCAAACACAGTTGTAGTAAGTGCGGTTCAAAACAACAGAACGCGCAGGGCTCCCGACAATGGTTCGGCCAACAATGCCGACCAATCTAGAGCTGGGGGAGCCAATGAAAATGGATTCAATGCGACCGATCGGCGGGATCTCGCGACCTTTGGATGGACGGAATTTTAACACCAAAGTTCGAAAGTTCGCGCGCGAACTCCGGACCCGTTATCACACACCTAATAAGTCAAAGCTGCTGACCTCCAGGCAGCATATTGTTGAGAGCATACGGATACTATCCCACGCTAAGAGAAGTCTAGAGCGGAGGGAGAGGTTGGTCAGAGAGAATCAGCAGTTTCTCTCTGACCCATATCGACTCTTCCAAGACTCATCAGCATTTGGCCCGTATTTTCACCTCATATTTAAAGTCGGCGAGGAACAAAGTATCTGCAACGAACATGCTTGCCGTCCCCGTACTACTCTATTCATTTGGAGTAGTTCCATGAACGAAGAACGAGCTCAGATCTCTTGATATCGGGACAAGAAAGGTTATGCACATGAACAAAAGCATGCATCTTAAGTCTTCCGTTCCGCGATTGTACATCTCACGCCGTCAAGGGGGTCGCGGAATATTGAGTCTTGAATGTCTTCACAACAGGATTATTCTGGGTACAGTACATAGAGTTGCAAATGGAAGAGACCCTCTTCTTAAAATGATCAGGAATCACGAAGAAGTGGGCAAAGGAGCATTTCTGTACAAAGCAGCGGAGGAGGCTACTGAAACATTCGGACTTGACTTCAGTATTAGGGGTGAGCAAAATGCATCAAATCTTATTTATCTCGAGTACTCACTTCTGAAAGCCCGGATTAAGAAAGCACAAGAGAAAAACTGTTTGTGAACAGCTCCTCGATAAGAGGATGCACGGTATTTTCCACAGAAATGTAAAGGATCAGTCAATGTCTTGTGAGCTAACGTTTGCTTTCCTTAAATTGTCCTGATTAAAGTCTGGTACAGAGGGTTTCATGTTTGCATGCCAAGACGGTGTCATTTCCACCTTAACATACCGTCGCCACATTTTGAGCCAAGACATTCCTGATGATAGCTGCAGGGCGTGCCATGCACACCCCGAGGATTTAGCTCACATACTATCTAGTTGTCCAACTCACGCGGGAACGACCTACATTCAAAGGCACAATGCGGCACTAAGAGTGCTTTATTACCATCTCTGTCACTTCTACGGAATTCACCTTAATATCGCTCCTGTAAATGCTCCCAGGGAAATTGAGTCAAGTGTCGAGAATGGGAAGTGCCGCATATACTGGAACTTTATATTCTCGACAATTATTTCTGTTGCTCACTCGAGGCCTGACATGGTTCTTCTTGACTTCGAAAAGCGAACCATGTTCGTTATCGAATTTTCGGCACCAGCTGATAAAAACATCATAGCCAAGGAAAATGAAAAAAAGAGAGGTATCGACACCTTATAAGGGAGTTGCAACGATTGTACCCGGAATATTCTGTTAAACTGATCGTCCTTATCATCGGCGCTCTTGGAGATGCCAAGCTTTCACTTGCTAATGGCCTAAAAAGCATCCCTGTGTGTCAACAATATGCTAGAACACTTGCGGGAAAAATGCAGAAGGCGGTTGTCCTTGGGTCACTCCGTGTTCTTAGGGTGCACGAGGCTTTTGCTGGATCGTCGTATTGATTCCTTTACAGACGGTAACCACCTATCTCACGGTTGTGAGACGTGGTTGTCGCTGAAATTTTACCGCGATTTCGCTGAAAGCGGGTTAAATTTTTCAGATTAGCACCCGCTCCCGGCGAAATCCTGCGGTTGTCCTTATGACAAATTTTTAATTAATTTTAAAATAAGGATTAATTGTGTTTCAAAATGGTCATAAAAAGATTGATTTCAGGATTTTTGAGTGCAGTTCCGAATAGTGCATACCTCCAATTGATTTAAAACTGTGTATACTTATGTATTTTGACTCACTAATTACGAAAATGATAGTAAAAATACGCGCAAATTGTATTTTCATGGTGCAAATCACAAAAAAACCATAAAAAACATGCTTTTTTGTGTGTTTATCTTAGGAAATAGTAATAATGTACGAAAAAGCTTCAAATAAAAGTTGTATATATTTTAAAAACATATGTTTGATGTTAAATACGTTTTTACTCTGCGAGTAATCGTTTTCGAGAAAAACGACGATAAATATGAAAAATCACAGAAATACAACATAATATGTCGCGGTGTAAACCTGTGACTAATTACAGAAAAAAATGTTGGTCAAACCCCTACCCCTTTTCAACGTCCTGGGGGGGGGGTAAGGTACCCCTGTGACTGATCACAACAATAATTTTGACTCGTGGGGGGGGGGTAGAAAGGCACTCCTGTGACTGGTCACAGAAATAATTTTGGCCAAACCCCTACCTCCTTCCAACGTTTCGTGGTAGGGGGGAGGCACCTCTGTAACTGATCATATAAATAATGTTGGTCAAACCTCTAATCCTTTTCAATGTCTCGTGGGGGGTGAGCATGCACCCTTGTGACTGGTCACAGAAATAATGTTGATCAACACGTTACCTCTTTCCAACGTCTCATGAGGGTGGGGAGGCATCCCTATGACTGCTATAAAAATAATTTTGTTCAAAGAGCTACCCCTTACCAACATCTCGTGGGGTGCGCGAAAGCTCCGCGGTGACTGGTCTTAGAAATAATGTTGGTCAAACCTTTACCTCTTTCCAACGTCTCGTTGGGGGGGGGGAAGGCACTCCTGTGACGTTTTACACGAATAATGTTGGTACCCCTGTGACACCGCCACATATTGTGCTATATTTCTGTCATTTATCATATTTATCGTCTTTTTTGTCAAAAACTATTACTCGCAGAGTAAAAATGTATTTCACATGAAATATATATTTTTAAAAGATCTACAACTTTTATTTAATATTTTTTCGTAAATTTTTATCATTTACTAAGATAAACACAAGAAGCCATGATTTTCATGGTTATTGTCATGGTTTTCACCACGTAAATAAAATTTGTGCGTATTTTTACTATCATTTTCGTAATTAACGAGTCAAAATACATGGATATACGCAGTTTTAAATAATTTGAAGGTATGTACTATTCGGAACCTTATCCATTCTTAATACATATCATTTAAAATTGATGTTCTAAATAAAATATTCAAATATCAAGTTGTTTTTCGATTACATGTTTCTCTGTATGTTTTAAATAAAATTCACAAAAAACAGTTACTTTTTTGATTGATAAAGTTTTTTCAAAAAGGCAAATAGCTCTTGTTAACATTTTTCTACATTTTTATAACCTGTGCCCTATGGAATCTATTCCAAATAGTGCTGGGAGTATAGATTTTTTTTTTAAAGCGTTCCCACGATTTGCCTGCGCTTTTAACACTGAATCTAGCAAAAAACTTATTTTAGCAAGTGCTCAAATAGTGTTCGAAAAATAAGCAAAAATTTTTAAAAACATGCAGAAAAAGGTATAGAATAAGGATTACTTTTCTTTGTTCTAGAATCCGCGAACCGAACTAAATAAAGTTAATATTCCCATATTTCAGTGCAAGATACGTCATTGGAAAACTGAAACCATTTATGTTGATTATAGATGAATCTCTGTACTCGAATACTTAAATCAATAGAATTCGATAGGATTAAAAAGGATTCAAATAAGTATGACGGAATAGCAACGAAGTTAGTTCAAGAGAAATTCACGAGAATTGAAGAAACTTGGAAGGAATATAGCACAGTAATACCCAGTAATATTTTTTTATCTGAAGTTGAATAAAATCTTAGCAAAGAATCCCGTGTAGGAATCCAATCAGGGATTCGACCCGCCCCCGGCCGGATAGCCCCGGTTTCAACAGGGATCTGGTCGGGGAAACTGGCCGGAATCCGGCTAAAAACATCACGATAAACTGATCGGATTCCGGATTCATTACCGACCGGCATTCGGTCG
The DNA here is from genome assembly GCF_010883055.1 of Belonocnema kinseyi. Classification (NCBI taxonomy): domain Eukaryota; kingdom Metazoa; phylum Arthropoda; class Insecta; order Hymenoptera; family Cynipidae; genus Belonocnema; species Belonocnema kinseyi. The sequence goes on from NC_046660.1 coordinate 131,619,346, forward strand.
AGTAATCCGGCTACATCGAGAAGCCCTGGCGTTAGAGGTTAGTGTTAAAATAATTTTTTTTTTCATAGGACAAGCCACAGTTGCTAACACACTGCCGCTCGTGAATTCACACGAGCCGCTCGTGCTAAGGGCAACAGTAGCGCGAGCTTGGTAAGTGCAGCGCTTTGCATGGCCCGTTCTTTGGATTGGCAACAATTACTCGGGTTAATTTTTAATAGCGCGTCTATAATTTTTTTTCACATTGAGCCTCAAAAATCTTTTTATGTTTTTTTGTCGTTAAAACAATGATAATTAAGCGACCGGGATAAATACAGTTAATACTGATGTAGAGAGTATCTGTATTTATGTCTTGATAATATATTTGATAAATGTAAAGGATTATCAGAAAGGAAACTTTCGCCCATGAAGAAACAAATTTTGTTAAGTTCAAACCCTATCTTATCTGACCTTCATGTACTTTTATGACTTTTAATTTTATATTCCCAGCCGTGAAGAGTCCAATTCTAATTTAAATGTTCTATTTAGAAATATTTTCTTCAAATTGTATTGCGAAAATTAAAATTATCTGAAAAGACTTATTTCGCTCACCAAAAAATACATTAAAAGTTGAATTTTACTACAAAGAACTTAATTTAAAAATTTTAATTCGAGAATTCTCTTAAAGTTCTATAAAGTTTTACAAATTCCTCTTTTCTCAAGTCCCGCAAGTATATTTGAGCGGCTGACAATAAAAAGTGGGAATATCTCGTTGGTGAGTAAGAAGCAGCTCTAGAAGAGTGCCTAAAACGAAAGTTTTGCAACACAGACGAACCTTTTATAGTTTTTCGAAGTACTTTCCACTGCAGAGAATACAGTTTTCCATACGTCGAAGACAATCATCGAACCAACCCTGCCACTTTGCTTCTGGAAGATCTGCACACGTTTGGTCCCACGCCGTCAAAAGGTCAGTTTCGTTAGTTAATCGACGCCCTTTTGATTATTTTTTTACTTTCGGGAACAAACCAAAGTCACAGGGAGCTAGATCTGGACTGTAAAGAGAGTGATCTAGAATGGTCAGTCCAGATTTGACCAAAAAAGCTACTGTGACCTCCGCTCTGTGAGCCGGTGCATTGTCGTGGTGGAATAGCCAGGTTCTGATTCAAGATTTCTTCCTGATTTTTTTGAGTTGGTTTATGACTTGGGATAAACATACCTGAGTGTACTAGAAAGAGGTGACTGTTCGCTGGTTTTCCAGTACGACCCTATACACATTGCCGCGTTTCCCAAAAAATACTGCAATCATTCTTTTGTTTACAGATCGAGACTTCCGCACCTCCACTGGAGCATCCTCATCCTCAAACAGCCAGATCTTGTTTTGTGATATTGTTCAAACGTCGTAATAATAAAGCCAGGTTACGTCGCCTGTTATAATACTATTTACATCCCGAGAAGACCCCGATTCAAATCTTGTTAGCATTTTTTGGCAGCACTTTACTGTCGCCGCCATTTGCTCGTCGGTAAAAGCATGTGGTACCCATAGAGAACAAACCTTTCTAAAATGTAAATGTTCATGCAGAATTCGATGAACTGCTGGTACTTGATGCTTCTCTTATCATTCAGTAGATTATTCACAAACGCAATGTTTTCCGATATCACCACTTCCGGCGGTCGACCTGAGTGCAAGTCGTCCGAGAGACCGAAATTTCCCCTTTCGAACAGTTTGTACCATCGGAAAAGTGTTGTGCGATGCGGACAATCCTTACCCAATATCGGAGACACTTCCTCGAAACTTAGTTCTGCACTTAAACCGCGAGAAAATTTGTATCGAATTATCGCACGATATTCTTCCTTAGTCCACGACGCCATTTCTCAATCGTTCCGGGCTGCGTGCTTAGACTGTACTGAGACCTGAGTCAACATATTTCCTCTTTCTACCTAATTTTTACGCTTTTTATAATGAAGCATGGATCATCTCTCTTCTTCCATTACGTTTCGCCTATTGCAAAACTTTCGTAGCGCCCTACGCAAAAATATTTTCAGGAATTTAAGACAAGTCAAACAGATAAGAAATAGTCCGAAATTTGAAAAAATTTCAGAAAATTTATTAAATATTTCTTTATTTCTCACCAATTGTGTAAACATTCCTAAGCATCTTTGAAAAGGACTGGAATTTAACCTAATGTTTTGTAATATTCTGTAAACTAAAACAATTTACTTAAAATATACTAGAATCTTTTCTAACACATCTGATATATTCAAGAATATTTTCCTAATTTCCCTGGAAGTCTTTTAATAATTATATTTGTATAACTTAAAAAAACCAACTGATAATACTTAATTTATTGTTTCCCATTCTCAGAATTTAGATTCAACTCGAATTAAAGTGTTTGGAAACTTTCAACAAATAAATATTTATTCGAAATGTTCATGTTATGTCATTATCAATATCATAATTTATTTTTTATGGTAGTGAAAAAAGTTTTAAATTGCGGAATTGCAAGTAGTACGAGGGTAGTTCAATAAGTCCTTAGAATGACCAACAGATAGCGCGCGAATCGCTCAAAATCATCTGTTTTCAGTCAGCACCACTCCCGACAAGATATATGGTGCAGTCACAGTCCACATCTTCTGAGTTTACGTGTTTTTATAACTAATTGAAAAAAAAATTGTTCGTTAAGAAAAATGAAAAAAAACGAGTT
>NC_046660.1:131622123-131626861 GCF_010883055.1 Belonocnema kinseyi
AAATTCTCTTTCATCACGACAACGCCCGAGTTCACACATGCTTTGTTTCAATGGCTAAAATTGAAGAACTAAAATTCGAATTGGTCGAACACCCACCGTATTTACCAGATTTAGCCCCCAGTGACTTTTTCTTATCTCCAAACTTGAAAAAATGGCTCGGTGGATAGAGATTTCCAGACAACGAAGACGTCATTGCCTCTGTAAGTGCTTATTTTGAGAAACTTCCGAAAACGCACTTTTCTGAAGGATTAAAAAAACTTGAAAAGCGATTGACCAAGTGTATAGAGCTCCAAGGAGATTATGTTGAAAAATAAAAAAAAATTTACCCAAAAAAAATTGTTTTTATACTTCATTCTAAGGACTTATTGAACTACCCTCGTACTTAGAACTTAGCACTTCATCTTAAAACCTCTTTTTTATTTAGGAAACGTCTGTTATGTTTTCAAAGATTATATCTACAAAATTTGTCGTAACGGCGATGAGAGGAGGGACAAAAAGAAATGTTACTGTCTGTTAAATTGCGAGGGGGGGGGGCATTTTAGTAACTAATGATCATATTTTTATAATATTTTTGCTTGATTCTGCTGTAGAGTCAAACATGGTACAAAGAACCGATGTGAAATTTCGAATAAAAACGGTTGCACTGTGTATTACATTAATTTTAAAAAATGAACAATATTAATACTTTTATCAATTTTCCAGTATATTATTTGAATATGATACATATTGACGTTTATTTTTAAAATTCTTGTAAGTTGTTGGTAATTTTTCTAATTTTACGATATTTTTTACCATGATCGGCCTTAGGAAATAGATTTCACAAATAAAATTATAATATCTTCATTACTTAGTAAAAGGCTATGAAAACTTGCCGTGAAAATGATACCAAATTTTTTTTTTTAATTTTAACAAGGACAACCGCAGGATTTGGCCGGGAGCGGTTGCTAATCTAGAAAATTGCACCCGCTTCCAGCGAAATCGCGGTAAAATTTCAGACACAACCACGCCTCATGACCGTGAGATAGGTGGTTACAGTTTGTAAAGGAATTAATACGACAATCCAGCAAAAGCCTCGTGCTTCCTAAGAACACGGAGCGAACCAAGGACTACCGCCTTCTGCATATTTTCCGCAAGTGTTTTAGCATATTATTGACACGCAGGGATGCTTTGTAGGCCATTAGCAAGTGAAAGCTTGGCACCTCCAAGAGTGCCGATGATATGGACGATTAGTTTAACAGAATATTCCGCGTACAATCGTTGCAACTCCCTTATAAGGCCTCGATACCTGTCTTTCTTTTCATTCTTCTTGGTTATGATGTTTTTGTCAGCTTGTGCCGAAAATTCGATAACGAACATGGTTCGCTTCTCGAAGTCAAGAAGAACCATGTCAGGCCTCGAGTGAGCAACAGAAACAATTATCGAGAATATGAAGTTCCAGTCTTTGCGGCACTTCCCATTCTCGACAGTTGACTCGATTTCCCTAGGGGCATTTAGTGGAGCGATATTAAGGTTAATGCCGTAAGAGTGACAGAGATGGTAACAAAGCACTCTTAGTGCCGCATTGTGCCTTTGAATGTAGGTCGTTCCCGCGTGAGTTGGACACCTAGATAGTATGTGAGCGAAATGCTCGGGGTGTGCATGGCACGCTCTGCAGTTATCATCAGGAATGTCTCGGCTCAAAATGTGGCGACGGTATGTTAAAGTGGAAATGACACCGTCTTGGCATGCAACAATGAAACCCTCTGTAACAGACTTCAATCCGGGCGATTTAAAGAAAGCAAACGTTACCTCATAAGACATTGACTGATCCTTCACATTTCTGTGGAAGACACCGTGCGTCCTCTTATCGAGGAGCTGTTCACGAGTGTTTTTCTCTTGTGCTTTCTTAATCCGGGCTTTCAGGAGTGAGTACACGCGATAGATAAGATTTGATGCATTTTGCTCACCCCTAATACTTAAGTCAACTCCGAGTATTTCAGCAGCCTCCTCGGCTGCTTTGTACGGAAATGCTCCTTTGCCCACTTCTTAGTGATTCCTGATCATTTTAAGAAGAGGATCTCTTCCATTTGTAACTCTATGTGCTGTACTCAGAATAATCCTGTTGTGAAGACATTCAAGACTCAATATTCCGCGACCAACTTGACGGCGTGAGATGTACAGTCGCGGAACGGAAGACTTAAGATGCATGCTTTTGTTCATGTGCATAACCTTTCTTGTCCCGATATCAAGGGATCGGAGATTGTTCTTCGTCCGTACAACTACTCCAAATGAATAGAGTACTACCGGGACGGCTAGCATGTTTGTTGCAGATACATTGTTCCTCGCCAACAGTGCGGAAGACCAAATCTGTCGGATGAGACGTTTGTATCTGCTTCGGAGAGTATCCTTTTTAGATGTCACATCCTGAATGCGGCTCTGTGGCACGCCCAGGCACGTATAAGTCTCTCCAGCGCAAAGGTGTCGTATAGCGCTTCTATCAACGAGCTCAGGATCTTCAGGGATGCCATTAAGCTTTCCTCGCTTCAAATAAGCCTTGGCGCATTTGTTTAACACAAATTTCATTCCAATTTCCTTAGAATATGGTTCGACAATCCCTAGAGCTAGATGTAGTTGCTCTTTGTTTTTAGCATAGATATTAAGATCGTCCATGTGAAGTACAATTAGTGACCTTGTATTTTCGATCTGCAGGTTTGCCGCACAAGTACCCATCGGAATAGCGAAGTGCTAGAGATAGTGGCAATAATGTAAGGCAAAAGAGGAGTGGGTTCATGGTGTCGCCCTGAAAGACACCTCCCTGAAACGTGACCTTGTTCGTTGTCACACGATTTTTGCCAGATGAGATAGTAAATCTGGTTTTCCAAAGCGGCATCAATCTTTCTATGCGCCCAACTATTTGCGGATGAACCTTTAAGATTTCCAAAAGACAGATGATAAGTCTATGGGATGTAGAATCGAAAGCTTTCCGATAATCAATCCAGGCCATCGATAGGTCACGCTGGTAGAATGCTGCATCGTTGCAGACACATCTATGGATAAGGAGGTTCTCCCGACATCCGGCTACGCCTTTCTTTGAGCCTCGTTATTCATACAATTCTTGCCATACAGGTCCAATTGCCCAAACAATCCTATCATTTAGGATAGCTGTGAATATCTTATAAATTGTGTTCAGACAAGTTATTGGCCTGTAATTCTTCGGGTCAGCTAAGTTGCCCATTTTCGGCAGGAGTATTATGCGCCCTTCCACCAACCACTCCGCAATCAGTTCCTCCGACTTTAAATATGAGGTGAAAATACAGGCCGAATGCTGGTGTGTTAAAGAAAACTCCTTCCACCAGAAGGTTTTGATACAATCTGGTCCCGGTGCGAAATAGTTCTTCAGCCCTCTTAATACTTTTTTCACCTCCTCGGTAGTGATGGATGGGCATTCTTTATCAGGTGTTATGAGGGCAACACATAACTCCTTGAAGCTATTTATAGTTTCTGAGTCTTCGTCCAGTCTATGCTGCACTTCGTTGACATCTCTCAAAATACTTCGACCTCCTCTGGTTTGGGTGGTTGTTCGACAGTAACTGAAGGGTCTTGCAGGAGTCGAGATGGGTCAGAGAGATACTGTTGATTTTCTCTGACCCACCTCTCCCTCCGCTCTAGACTTCTCTTAGCGTCAGATAGTATCCGTATTCTCTCAAAAATATGCTGCCTGATAATCAGCATCTTTGACTTGTTAAGTGTGTGATGACGGATCCGGAGTTCAAGCGCGAACTTTCGAATCTTAGCGGTAAAATTCCTGCCAGATGTGATGTAGTCAATTAGACACTGAGTGCGGGACGCGTACTGCTTGGCCCAGCCTATCTTGATGGCAAGTGGATGCATTCGTCTTTTGGTCTTATGATCAACCGTGGGTTTTGTTTTACGGTTCGCATCGGCCAAAGCCCTCGCTGCATTATACATACAATCATTGATAGCCCAGAGGTCGGATTCTCCGGAAAAATTTCCACAAAGCTCGTCATCCATTTCAGGTAGATCTTTAGGCTTCAGAGAAACCTTGGTGTGGATGTTTCTCCGGGTCGTAACGCATCGATCTTCCTCTATTTGATGCCTGCCCGCGGTTTGATCTTAGTGTCGCCTCTGTTTCTCTTTTTCCGGCTTCTTGTAGCTATGGTAGAGTAGGCGTTTCGCTTACATAGCCCCTTTTTCGGAGTAGTTCAGCATGGTTTCGCAGATGTTGCTGAGAAAAAGTGCCATAGCTTCGGGTCTTTCACGCACCACCGAGCATGCAGCCGTGCCATTGTAACCCCGTTCCGGTGCCACACTCGCATCGTAGCACTCTAGCAACTCGTGATTCATTAGCTCCGTCCACCCAAAGGTCACGAGATCCCGCCGATCTATCGCATTGAATCAATTTTCATTGGCTCCCCCAGCTCTAGATTGGTCGACATTGTTGGCGGACCCATTGTCGGGAGCCCTGCGCGTTCTGTTGTTTTGAACCGCACTTACTACAACTATGTTTGGTGTTGTCATTGTTGTTCCCACGAGAAGCTAGGAAAAGGGGTTCGTCCATCCTTGTAGAGCCCCGCATGCAAGGATAAGGCTGATTACTCTGAGAAATCGCTCGGTATCCCAGAGTCACCGTTCTAGGCACCTCACCCAGGTGCCATTCAGCTTTCGGCACGGTTTTCACACCTCCGCTTGGGGGTTAATTCCTTCGGGACGACCCCTGGACAATTGTCCGCGACTGCCT
>NC_046660.1:131626961-131631477 GCF_010883055.1 Belonocnema kinseyi
CTAATCTACTTTCCTTATTCTTTATTTAATTATTGTACACATACATTATATATATAATTTGTGTGTGTGTACATTAAGTAAATAAAAAATAAGGAAAGTAGATAAGGGAAGAACTATTATACTTCTTGTTTGCGAAAAAGTGTTTCCTCAATTGTCATGTACGATGACTAACGTCAATTAAACAGCCATAATTAATGAAAAAAATGTAATTTTTTCATTTGAGTACAAAAGATCAAATATGTATTATTTAATAAGAATATTGCAAAAATTTTCTTCCGCGGGTGGTGTGGAAAGGAGTTTTATTAAAAAATGTGCCGATTTTTACAACAACAAAAAACTGCATGTATTTTTACCTTTCTTATTTCTATTATTAACTGTTTTTAATCAGCTTTATGTTTAGGGAAAAAATCAGATCCTAGAAAGAGATAAAAGAAATCTTTATTTCTCCAGTTGGTAGAAAAGCTTAAAGCCAAATCTGTAGTCCGTTTGTCAACATTTTGAAAAGTTTTTGGTATCATTTCGAAGGCAAAATTCTTCATAGTCTTTTACTAAATAATGGAGATATTTCTATAATTTCATGCGGGTAATCTATTTTCTAAGGCCAAGGATGTTAAAAAATATGTAAATTTACCAAAATTACCAACTATTTGTAAGAATATTCTTAATAAAAGTCAATGTGTATCACATTTAAATAATATTTTTGAAATTTTATAAAATTATAAATATTGTTCATTTTTTAAATTAATGTGCAAACAACAGTTTGTATTCCAAATTTCACGGCGTGTTTTTGTACTTTAATCTAAATTGTTCAAATAATGAACAGTTCTTGTAAATGTACAAAGCAACATAGAAAACACTTATCGGGTAGACATTCTTAGTGGACTTTGAAAACAAACTGATTAGAAGAAAAAATACCAAACTCCTAATTTTTAATCAAAATTGTTTAAATAATTAATAGTTCCTGTAAATTTAAAGAGGAACAAAGAAAAAAGGAATTGAATGGTCATTCTTACGAGGAAGGTACTGCAGGTGCCCTCGCTGATTTGATTATCCCTGATATATGTTATAGTTCTCGAAAAAATTAGCGACACGTATTTTTTTTTACAGCCGAAGAACACTCGAAGGGGGTGAAACAGCCTCTCAAAGATAGGGGTACCGAATGTCGATTGTACAGTTTTGTGTATAAAAACCAAATTGACTTCGATCAAGCCTATTGGAAAAGTTTCCTGGTTAAAATACAGAATAAAAAAATTAAAATAAAATATCCGAATAAAAAAATTATGCGCGGGCAAACCACCCCTACATATGTTTAAATGTGCTGAAAATTGTTAAATTCATAGGGCAAAATTTTTCTTTTTAATTAACGGAGGTAGCTGCCCCTAAACACTTTTTATTTTGTGTCTATGATAACGTATACTTTCCACATACGAAGACAATTGAGAAAATAGTTTTGTAACCTTCATTTTTTTTAGACAATTAGGTTATTCGTCTTTCATCACCAGGAAACATGTCCAATAGGTTTGATCGAAATCAATTTGGTTTTTATTTTTTTATCAAATTGGTTTTCTATGTTGCTTTGTACATTTACTAGAACTATTAATTGTTTAAACAATTTAGATTTAAAAATAAAGATTTCAGTTTTCTTCTACGATTAGGCTCAATTTTTTTACATAATTAACTAAAAAAGGATTTCCGACCATTGTTTTCAACGTTGCTTTTCAAATTCACCAGAAATATTAATTATTTAAACAAGTTGAATAAAAAAATTAAGAATTTGTTCTATGATTAAATTTGCTTACGGAGCCCAATAGACTTACTAAGATTTCATTATTTTCTTCTTTTTCCTAATTTCTTCCAGTAATTTAATGATCTCTTCAACTGCATATTTTGCTTCATTAATATTTTCTTAAATATATTTTATGTTGCAATATATTTGTTTATTTATTTTATTTTGATTCATCACTTAGTCTAACCAATAACCAGTATTATTATCACCTATTTAAACATGCCAAAGCATCATGGAATTGAACTTCCTTTACAAATAAAATAATTGCAAGTAAAGGAGTGGGTCGCGCGCATAGTGCGCGTATGAGCTTCTAGTTTATTATGAATAATTGTAGATTTTTAGACAAAGTAAAAATTATAACAACTTTTTTGTTTACACATTTTATTTTTGCTATTTTTCGAAAGATTGACATATTTTATTTTATTATACATCTTTTTCTTAGGTTCGCCTTTTTTTCAATTTGTTCTTTTATTTTCTCAAAAAAGATTGGTGTCATAGACAAATCCCTTGAATTTAACAGGTGTATTTTTGTATATATGGTAAGTTTTGTTCCTAGTAATTTTTCGATAGAGCCGATGTTTGTGGAGTAAATCGAAAAAAAAACAAGTTTTTTGGGAAATTTTTGACTCTTGGAGCTTTGTAGAGCTTGATAGAGATTAGCAGAGTATTTAAGAAGGCAGTAAGGAGAAAAATGAGACGCCAAGAATATGCATTTATCAAAATTTGAGGTGCGTAAATCTGGAAGTACCACTTTGCCCAACTTCACGCCAGCTTCACGTAAAGCTAACAGAACCATGGTAGAAATATTCATGATATCAAATTTTTTCTTTCACTTAAATTGAGGGCTCATTGAAGGCTCTTGCATGGCCCGTGGAGCAATTAAAGAAAACAACCCCTATCATAAAAAAACTACCTTGAAAAATAAATACACATTAATATGAAAATTGAGTACACCAGAATTGAAGGCTCATTTTAGGCTCTTCAACGCCCCCAAAATCAATTTTCCAAAACCATACCTTGATGTTAAAAAACTACACCTTACTTAAAACTGCTGATAAAGTGCACTAAATATACACTAATCATAAAATTGAGTACATCAGAATAGAAGGCTCATTGAAGGATCTTGCATGACCAATGGCGCAAGTTTTCAAAAACAACCCCTATCATAAATAAACTACCCGAAAAATTAAATATGCTCTAATCTGACAATTGAGCACACAAGAATTGAGGGCTCATTTTAAGCTCTCCAACGCCCATTAAATAAAAATTCTAAAAGCAACCCTTAATGTTAAAAAACTACCCCTTACTTAAAAGTGCTGATAAAGTGCCCTGAATATGCACTAATCATGAAACTGAGCACATCAGAATTGAAGGCTTATTGAAGGCTCTGGCATGACCCATGTCGCAATTTTTCAAAAATAACCCCTATCATAAATAAACCACCCGAAAAATTAAGTATGCTCTAATCTGAGAATTGAGCACACAAGAATTGAGGGCTCATTTTAGGCTCTACAACGCCCATTAAATCAATATTCCAAAACCATCCCTTGATGTTAAAAAATTACCCCTTATTTAAAAGTGCTGATAAAGTGCACTGAATATACACTGATTTTAAAACTGAGTTCGTTAGAATTGAAGGTTCATTAAAGGCTCTTGCATGACCCATTGCGCCATTTTTCAAAAACAACCCCTATAATAAATAAACTACCCCAAAAATTAAATATGCTCTAATCTGAAAATTGAGCACACCACAATTGAAGATTCATTTTAGGCTCTCCAATGCCCATTAAATAAATTTTCTTAAACCATCCCTTGATTTTTAAAAACTACCCCTTATTCAATTGTGCTCAGAAATTTCACTGAATATAAACTAATCATAAAACTGAGTACATCAGAATTGAAGAATCACTGAAGGCTCTTGCAGGACCCATGGTGACATTTTTGAAAACAATCCCTATCATAAATAAACTACCCTAAATATTAAAAATGATCTAATCTGAAGATTGAGCATACGAGAATTAAAGGCTCGTATTAGGCTCTGCAACGCTTCCGAAATCAATTTTCCAAAACCATCCCTTGATGTTAAAAAAATACTACCCCTTACTCAAAAGTGATAATAAAGTTTACTGAATATACACTAATCATAAAACTGAGTACATCAGAATGGAAGGATCATTGAAGGCTCTTGCAGGACCCATGGCGACATTTTTCGAAAACAACCCCTATCATAAATAAACTACCCTAAATATTAAATATGATGTAATCTGAAAATTCAATATACCAGAATTAAGGGCTCATTTTAGGCTCTGCAACGCTGCTGAAATCAATTTTTCAAAACCATGCCTTAACTTGAAACACTACGCTTCAGTTAAAAGTGCACAAGCTAAAAATTATAATTTTTATCAACCGACGGATAAAAATTTCATAGGTATCGTTTTGTACTACTGAAGGGTTAGAAAGTCGTTTAGTAATTGCTTTAGTAAGCATTTCTCAAAATCTTCAGGAGAAGACTGCTAATTTATTTATTGAGGCGTCGTATTTGAATTATTAAGTCTTCCTCAATGAAACAGTATTTTTTAACTTAGCACGCTAGTACGCTTATTTTATGTTCAAAATCCCCCTCCCATATATTGTGGTTGGCGTTAATGCGTAGGGGCATACTTGTTGATGGTATCCCCTTTTTTCTAACGAACAGGTAATAAAGTGCTTAGGTACGAATTCTATAGACTA
>NC_046660.1:131631577-131654897 GCF_010883055.1 Belonocnema kinseyi
TGAAAGAGGGAGCTCTTCTTAATATTTTGACACCAAAATCATTTCGATACACCTTACCGACTGCGAGTAAAGCCACCCACGCTTTAACTTGACAGACTGTACATAATATAAATGTGAGTTCGATGCAAAATAACACAAGTTATTACAATTAAAAAATTGGCAGTGGACACAATTGTGCGACTGCACGAGTGTATGTTCCGGAATTTGTTCGTAACTTCACTACCCGGATGACGTTGCCTCGAACTGGGTGAACCTCCACGAAGGGTCCCAATTTCCAGCTTGAAGGAGGTAGGTTGTCCTCTTTTAGAAGAACCAAAATGCCAACCTTGATTTCTTCACCTGTTGGGTTGTTTCGCCACTTGCTTCTGGTAGTTAATTGGTGAAAATATTCTCGATTCCAGTGTCTCCAAAGTGTTGGCGCAACATTTGAACATGTAACGATGCTGATAATCGGCTAGTTGGTATTTTCTCTAAATTGGCTTGAGGGATCGTGGATAATGAACTGCCTATCAGGAAATGGCTAGGTGTAAATGAGAGAAGGTCATCAGGATCGTTTGGGAGAGGTGATATTGGTCTGAAGTTAAGAATTGCTTCAATTTCCACAACATAGGTCTCCAATTGATCGTAGGTCAACAACGTGTTGCCGACTTTTTTAATCAAGTAGTGCTTAAATTACTTGACTGACGCTTCCCACAATCCTCCTAAATGAGGGGCGCGAGGAGGAATAAAATGTCAATTAATTCCTTCATTTGTCATTTTTCATATCGTTAACTGATCGTTACATGCAGAGAGAAAAAGGTTATGCGATTCCTTGATTTCTTTATTACCCCCCACGAAATTCGTAGCATTGTCTGTGTATATATTATTCGGTTTGCCTCTACGCACACAAAATCGCTTAAGCGATTTATAGTCTCGTCATTTTCTTCTGATAAAGTTTCGATTCCCTCTTGACGCATTTCAAAGTCATTATTCAAAGGAAGAATTAAATCTTTAAATCTATCTTCTAAATCCAAATTTTCAATGTTGTTTCGTCCGTTACTGAATCTAAATTTTTTTCAAAGGTGGTGAATTGGCGTTTTATATTTTCGCGCTGTTTTTTGAATTCTTTTAATTGTTTTTCTGAAATTTTTACACTTTTTTTAACCCGTTAGAAATTGCGTTGACTCTCAATGTATGTGGGGTAGGAGAAGTAAAGAAAAGGAAGGCGGTTACAATTACCACTCACCGTTATTTTTGTTGCTGATAACTGCCCTGTTAGATGCTGCTTGATGGCTCCAGAAAGATTGGATGTAATGTTCACTCCAGAAATATTGACTGTAATGATGACTCCAAAAAGGTTTGGATGTAGTTAGAAGCGATGTTGACTCCAAAGAATTGATAAAATATTGTTGATAGCTGGACCAACTCTTGGTTCCACATATACACTACTTGAATGTTGCTAATGTCTGAATGAACTATCAAGTTCCAGTGTCCATGAATCAATTGTTCCGTCACTGCACAAAATACACTGTTATATATCACTGCACTAAGAACCACTTTTTGTTTATCACACACATTTCACTTCTTCCGCCAAATGAAAGTCTCGACGAAAGAATCCGGCTCGAAAGGGACCAATAAAATGTCTATAAATGAATATTTGTATTCTCTAAGCGATGATCAGCTAGGCGAGTGTCAGAAATTAAACATTTACACCTTTATATCACTGATATTGACATTTATTCGAGAGAACACATTTGTTCGTGGACTTTCAAAAACGCTTGAATCTCCCTTCGAAGTACAAGTCCTGGGAGCTTCCACCAATTAGAAGTGAAGGAGTTGGTTGGTGGTGTTGATTGGCAACACCCTCTAGAAGGCGCAGGGAAGGCAAGCATATGTTTGGTTTTTCCGAAAAAGGCCCTGATTTGAGTTCTATTGTTTTGAGAATGGTTGGCAAGAATGCAGTTGAGGTACTATTGCCAAGGCTACCTGCAGAATTATTTAAACCTGTACAGCTGAAGAGGATTTACCGAGACATAGCAATGGAGCTTAAAGGAAAGTGTCCCGTTTATAAAAATATAAATCATTAAAGATAGAACCTAAGTGGTAGCAAACTTCGAAAGCGAAGATTTCCTGAGCTAATATAAATTTGCGGACTATCCTTTACAAAAAGAGAGTTAAAAGCGGCAGATGTTTCAGCAAGAAATAAACTGTCTAGTTATTTGCAATATAAAATCTGTATTATAAGTCTAAAAAATTCTTACCTCAGCACATTATGTTGGAATTCTCGAAATCTTGAATTTTCAAATGAAAAAAGAGAACAGAAGATATTAACCGATTTCATTTTTTTTTTACTTTTTTCGAATGTCTGCCCACAAATTTTTTTTGCCCAGCTCAAACGATTGGACTGATTTCATCATTTTCACTCCGTCCTATTGTACGCGTTTTCTTATTCTAATAAATCTCCTTTAGTGTAGAAAGAAAGAAGGCTTGAATGATGAAAGGTCCTCTGCCCTGATCCTAGCCCGCAATTCAAGAATGCCCACCGTCAACTTTGACGCTAGGCGAGTGCCCCGCTTCACGTTTTTAGTCTTTATTTATTTTACTATAGCGTAAGCTTAAAAACCCAACATTTAGGTGGGAATGTTAACGTTGGTAATATGAGACGTCTATAAATGGAACCGAGATCACTCATAAACTCACTAACTTATAGCACTCTTTTATGGCACACAAGTCCCAATCGCAATCCAGGGCTTATGTGAGTTATCATGGACCAAAAATGTTTATGTTCATCTTATTATGTTCTGAGAAATATTTAGAAGATACTTCGAAAAAAGTGGTATAATTTCGAAACCGAGGTCGCCACAAGAAATCGTTGAGGCAAAACTTGAAAATGATTAAGCGAGATATTGTTTCCAATTTCAATCAACCTTGTACGTTTATCGGATGCGAACTCATATATTTTTAAAAATGATTTTGATCAATTTGAGCATTTTCAAACTGCTATAATGTCGCGATCACACCGAAAATTGGTAGGAATAGAGTTTAATATATATTAGGCGCACTCTGGTGGCGATTTCGAGCAGTTTATTGAGCAGAATGTGGTGCTAATACAGTGGAATAGTTTTTTGATTGAGGCTTTATGGACAAGTCAAGTTCCTTTCGATTTTTTTATATTAGGTTTCGAAAATGTCTAAACCAAGAAGAAAATAAAAAGTGTCTTTTAGAAAGTGGACAAGTGGCTGGAAAAAACTTTGAGATATGGAAAACCTTGTTGAAGGATCTACGAGAGTTTCTTTCGGCAAAAACACTGTACTCAAAAATGCTCAATGCTAATTTAAAAAAAAAGCTGAATTTAAACCAAAATAGGACAATCTGATTGATTCGAACAATTTGTCGATGATGCAAACAACTGAATCTGAGTGTGAACCTAAAGAAAGCTGTTCTGTGACAGAAAACGTTTTTAAGTTTAAAGTTTACTGCAAAAAAAAAATTTTTAATTCATTGTTGAAAAGTGTATGCATGTCAGCACAGTAATAAAATTAGACACAGAAATTATTATCGACTGCTTCCGGGTGCATGGCATACTTGGCTTTTGGATATGATTTATGATGAAACAAAATTGAAATAATTTTGCAAACTACCAAATCCACAGAGATAAAGAAGGAGGTACCACCTTTATTATGAATACTTGTAGATCTTCAAACGAATTTAAATTGTTTTTTTGTTTACATATTTTATTTTTGATATTTTTCGAAAGTTTAAAATATTTTTATGTGTTACTTTGCTTGTTAAGAATACTCCTTAATTTGTATACAAATTAAAATGGTTTAAAAACTGTGTAATGAAAAACACATAACATCAGGAAACAAAAAAATATTTTTTCAACCATTCTAATTTGTTTAAACATTTAAGAACACTCTTAAAAAGCGAATTATACCATAAAATATGTCAATCTTTCGAAAAATAGCAAAAATAAAATATGTAAACAAAAAAGTTGTTATAATTTTTACTTTGTTTAAAAATCTGCAAGTATTCATAATACAAACCTATTGGACATGTTTACTGGTGATGAAAGACGAATAACCTAATTGTCTAAAAAAATGAAGGGGCTGAGCCACCCCTACATATATTTAAATTTGTGCTTAAAATTTTTAAATTCACAGTAAAAATTTAAACAGAACATATTTTGCACATATTTTTGAGAAAATAGTTATATAACAAAGAAGGTAAAAAAGTGTATCCAACATGAATCCAAAAATTACACGGTGGTACCCCCACCCCCCAATTATGTATGAAATTGCATAATAAGTCCAAAATTGATCAAAAAATTAAAAACAAACACGTGTTGCACTCAAAAATGTGGATAAAGGTATCTATGTATTTATAAGAAAAAATTAGCATTGAAGAGGGTAACTGACCCTAAATTGTTTCACATTATCAATCAAAGTTTGAATTATTGATCAAAGTTTATTTAATTTTAAGACATGCGAGAAAGATAAGGTGATTCATTTACCAGATTTCGCATGCCTTAACATTAAACAAACTTTAAAAATAATTCGCAAAAAATTCACGTATAAAGGTTTATAATGTAAAACAATTTAGGTTTAGTTACCCTCCTTAGTGCTCTTTTTTCTTATAAATACAATACTTTTTTTACCCTAAAATTTTTGTTTATATTTTACATTATATTTTTACTTATAAATACAATACTTTCGTCCTCATTTTTCAGCGCAACACGTATTTGTTTAGAATTTTCTTATCAATTTTGGACTAATTTTGCAATTTTATACATTTTTTGGGGGGGGGGGGGGTTCGCCGTGTAATTTGCGTATTCATGTTGGATACACTTTTTTTACTTCCTTTGTTACAAAACTATTTTCTCAATTGTCTCCGTGTGTGGAAAGTATACGTTATCATAGACATAACATAAAAAATGTTTAGGGGCAGCTACCTCCGTTAATTAAAAATAAAAATGTTGCCCTATGAATTTAACCATTTTCAGCACATTTGAACATATGTAGGGATGGTTTGCCTGCGCATAATTTTTTTATTCGTATATTTTATTTTTATTTTTTTACTCTGTATTTTAACTAGGAAACTTTTCCAATAGGCTTGATCGAAGTCAATTTGGTTTTTATACACAAAACTGTACAATCGACATTTGGTACCCCTATCTTTGAGAGGCTGTTTCACCCCCTTGAAGTGTTCTTCGGCTGATGAAGAAAATACGTGTCGCTAATTTTTTCGATTACTACAACATATATCAGGGATAATCAAATCAGCGAGATCACCCGCAGAACCGTCCTTGCAAGAATGACCATTCAATTCCTTTTTTCTTTGTTCCTCTTTAAATTTACAGGAACTATTAATTATTTAAACAATTTTGATTAAAAATTAGGAGTTTGGTATTTTTTCTTCTAGTCATTTTGTTTTCAAAGTTCACTAAGAATGTCTACCCGATAAGTGTTTTCTATGTTGCTTTGTACATTTACAAGAACTATTCATTATTTGAACAACTTAGATTAAAAAATAAAGAGTTTGGTCTTTCTTTTACGAATAGTCTCAATCTTTTTACATGCAAGTTAAATTAAAAATTAAGAATTTCCCCTTTTTTACGAGTCAATTTGTTTACGGAGCCCATTAAATCCACTAAGATTTAAGTATTTTTTCCTTTTTCTTAATTTCTACCAGTAACTTATTAATCTCTTCAACAAAATAATTTGCTTCATTAATATTTTCTGAAATATATTTTATCTTTCAATATATATTTTCACTTATTTTACTTTGATTAATCACTTAGTCCAATCAATAACTAGCATTATCACCTATTTTAATATGCTAAAGCATAATTTAATTTACTTTATTTCCAAATAAAATAGTTGCAAATAAAGGAGTGGGTCGCGCGCACAGCGCGCGTATGAACTTCTAGATTATTATGAATAATCGTAGATTATTAAAACAAACAAGAAATTGTTATACAACTTTTTTGTTTACATATTTTATTTTTGCTATTTTTCGAAAGATTGAAATATTTTTATGTTCTAATGTGCTTTTTTAAGAATATTCTTAAATGGTTAAACAAATTAGAATGGTTGAAAAAATATTTTTTTGTTTCCTGATGTTATGTGTTTTTCATTATACATTTTTTAAACCATTTGAATTTGTATAAAAATTAAGGAGTATTCTCAACAAGCAAAGTAGCACATAAAAATATTTTAATCTTTCAAAAATAGAAAAAAAATGTAAACAAAAAAAAACAATTTAAATTCATTTGAAGATCTACAAGTATTCATAATAAACAAATTAGTACTTAAAAATATTAAAATTCGTCGAAAATTTAGTGAGATAACATGTTCCTTCAGCTTTTTCAGGTAAAACATATACTTGACCAACTTCACAAAAAAGCAAATAGTTTGTTCAATTTTAAAGCATGCGACCTCTGGTAAATGAATCACCTTGTCTTTTTCGCAGGATAATTTATATATATACTGCCCTGCAAAAGTTTAGACTCAATTAGAAAAATCGTTTTCTTATTTATCGCTTTAATTATACCGGAGCTAAAAAATTTTTCTTTAAAAGGTTGATTGTTTTTGAAATTCTGTTTAAAATAAGCCCAGGGTGAAGCCAATTTGTCTAGTTTTCAAGTAGATATTGCAAAAGTTGTGTAAATTTCAATGTTTTCTTAAATTTTCAATAATTTCCGAAATAGTCAACGTTTTTCAATGTTCTTGGGCTTATTTTAAAGCTATTTTTCACCGTAACACAACAGTTTACGATTATGAATCGTGAAAAATTTCTTTTCGAATTTCAAGAACTTGAAGCTGTAATAAAAGAGTTGGATAAATTTGAAAACATCTTATCTGCGGGCAAATTAGAATAAAAGTTGAATAAATATATATCTTGGAGAAATTACATAGAAAATTCATGATTACATGTTTCATATATTTTACAAAAATATTTTTGTTACTAAAAATAATATTTCAATTTTTCCAAATTTTTGTTACAAATTCATGTTCTTGCAATTCGAAAAAAATTTTTTACGATTCATACTCGTAAGCTGTTGTAATACGGTGAAAAAAGCTTCACAATGAGCCCAAGAACATTAAGAAACGTTGACTATTTTGGAAGTATTTAAAATTTTAAGAAAACATTGAAATGTACACTATTTTAGCAATATCTACTTAAAAACTAGACAAATTGTCTTCACCCTGGGCTTATTTTAAACAGAATTTCGAAAATAAATATTTTTTAGTGAAATGTAAATTATCAGTATATTATCAGTTAAAGATTAATTTCATGATAAGAAATTTGTATAACATTTACATACATACATTCATACATACACACATGCATACATACATACATACATACGTACACACAGACAAAACAGATAGACATACAGATAGACACATTCCTAAAAACCTATATTTCGGATTAAGAATTTCTAAAGAATGATAAAAAAATCGATAGAAAATATTATGGGTGATATTTTGCTTGAAGCATCAGACAAACATGTTACAAGTGTTTAAAAAAAAGACTTTGCATTAAAAGCCCCAAAAGTTTAACCTCAGCACATGCATTCTTCGATTTCTCAAAAGCTAACTCAAATTCAATTCTGAAAATTGGGGATCTTATAGGAATAAACGCTTAGGCGCGCGACTGTTGGTTCTCGCGCTTCTCCCTCGATAATGTATTTACCTCGCGCTACGCGCTCGATCTTTGTGCATAGACTTTTCAAAACTAAAGGTGAAAGCATCGACAATCGTAATTTAATAATTGTGAATTTTCTTTTCTTAAAGCTCCATCGGCCTTAACGAACACATTCTCATCACGTTTTTCATGCTTCTCACTCGAGTTTATCCCTGAAATTTGATATCAATCCCATAAATGTATATTATTATAACTCCAAACTTGAATTTATGTTTCAACAGATGTACTTTTCCTTCTCTCACCTTTTTTTTATATCGTCCGTTATTTGGCTTAAAAGGTTTATTTTAATAGGTTTTTTGGTATTTTTTATGTACGTCTGGTAATTTTTGGTTTTATGAAAAAAGTCATCAGGATAAATTGTTCAACTTTTTCAATACTATAAAGATCCGTACAGAAAAATTTTAAATTTTGAAAAAAGTGGTCTCCAAAATATTCAAAATGCGCTCATTTTTTGAATTTCATATTCAAAATAACTATGTAAGAAACTTGGCTTCAGTTTAGGACTCTAAAAGAGTGTACCAGAGGCTAATCTGATAGAATGCTGATTTTAAATGCACAATTTTTATTCAGTCATCGTTCATCGCATTTTGCACCGTTTGGCCGAAAAATGTACTTTCTGGATTTTTCATTATTCTGTATGATGTCAAAATTTGAATTTTTGATTTTTCAAAAAAATTCAAAAAGTTGTTATAATAATCTTGTATGGCATTTAAAAGCAGCATTTTTCTTCACTTAACTTTCTTCATATCGTGCGTTATTTGGCATAAAAAGTTATAGCTTCACAGACAGATATATTACCTATTTTTCGGATTCAGGGGGTTTCAAAACGTGGATATTTGACAAAAACCGGAGGGGGGTGGGTGTAAAATCTCACACAAATCTAATACCTTCTCTGAAGAGAATATAGAAATAATAAGTGTCGTAATTTTAAAAAGGCATGACCAGACAACTTTCATTTTCGGGGTGTGCCCATCTCAGAAATTATGCGCCAAATATTTGTATAGAACGTATTCAATACGATCATTTCTATGAATTAAGGAAATTTTCTTTGAATCGAGATATTTATTCTCAGTTTAATAAACTATATTGTCCTATTTGTCTAATACGAATAAATTATTTTATCTTAGTCAAAATTAAGAAATTCTTGTTGACTATTAGTATTTATTTAGTCAGTGAAATATTAAATAGGCGCAGTAACGTTCTTATTGGATAAAAGAAGAAAGATGGAATTGAAC
The DNA here is from genome assembly GCF_010883055.1 of Belonocnema kinseyi. NCBI lineage: Eukaryota > Metazoa > Arthropoda > Insecta > Hymenoptera > Cynipidae > Belonocnema > Belonocnema kinseyi. The sequence goes on from NC_046660.1 coordinate 131,640,502, forward strand.
AAAATATTCTGCATTTTTTTAAAACGGGTTGTATGAACTTCCTCCCATTCTCATTAAAATTTTAGTGATTTACTGTTTGCGTGCAAAATAAATAGGTTGTGAATTCTTGGGCTTCAAATAAGCAGAGAAGATTCAAAAATCAAAATGTTTTTGTATCCTGTGATTTTTTAAATTTTGTCAAGCGAAACGTCTAATTCACATTGGGTTTTCAGCCTAATTAAGGAACATGCTCGTTTAAACGAAACAGTTATTTTACATATGATTTTAAGACAGTAATAATGTATTCATCCTAACAGATGCTATGCATATTGTTTCATTCCCGACACAAAAAAACCTAACCGTATCGGGAACGTGCTCTTGTAGAATCTCTTGTACTGGGAACGAAAGGAGCCTAATATTTGTACAACTCATAGAAGCACAACGCGAAAAAAATCCATACTTAAAACGAAAAATAAAAAATGTATCCTTAATTTAGCTGGTATAATGCTTTTTGTAGCTGACTGCAAATGCGGAAGCTCTCTATACTGCGTCATCGACAATTCAACATTTGAAAAAGAAACAGAATTTGAGTGCACATTTCCCTAAATCTGTGGAAAATATACTGAAATGAGTCAAGGTATACCCGAAGTGTACCCCAATTATTATATTGTGCTCACGCACAATATAATTTTTATTTTTATTTTTTCCACGACTTTTTCTTTCAAATTCAAATCATGTTTAAGCTCACGTTTCTAAGCTAATTCGAATTTTTTCAGCCAATTCATCGCTCCTTTTGGACTTCTTATAGTCCGGGAGCTCGCGACAATTCTATGGACATCATTTTAGTGCTCACTAAAATTTCAGATTCTTTTGTTTTCATAGTCAAAAGTTCGAAATTCGTTAACTGACTAACAGCTGTTAGTGTATTTTGCAACAATTTATCGTTAAGTTAGTCGAAAATTCGACTGAGGGAACGTCATTTTAGTAATCTTCAAACACACGAGGAATGATTGTTTGGATGCTAAAAACTAACAATAAGTTTGACTGGCAGTTCCTGACTGGTGCCACAGTTAACTGGCAGACTGTCAAATATGTAAAAAATTCGAGTGAAAAAACCTCATTTTAGTACTCTTCAAGTCCATTTAGAATGATTGTTTTGGTGCAAACAACTAACAAATAATTTGACTGGCAGCTCCTGAGTGGTTCCAAAGTTAACTGGGAAGCTGTCAAACATGTCAAAAATTCGAGTGAAAAAAAATCATTTTAATACTCTTCAAACCCATTGAGGATGATTGTTTTGGTACAAACAACTAACAAAGAATTGGACTGGCAGCTCCTGAGTAGTGCCAAAGTTGACTGACATTTTATTCAGCAACCGGATAAAAGTTTTGTCCTTTTCATTGACTAAAATTATCATCTATAGGATACTTCTATGAAAATAATATGTATATAAAAAAAGAAACTACGAAAATCTCACTTTTTATATATATATTCACAGCTCACAACAATGGGTTGCAAGAGTACTAAAATCACTTTTCTTGACTTGAATTTTTGGCATGTTTGACAGCCTGACAGTCAACTTTGGCACCACTCAGGAGATGCCAGTCAAACTTTTTGGTAGTTGTTTGCACCTAAAAATCATCCCCAATGGGTTTCAAGAGTTATAAAATTACGTTTTTTCACTCGAATTTTTAACATGTTTCACAGTCTGTTAGTTAACTTTGGCACCACTAAGGAGCTACCAGTCAAACTTATGGTTAGTTTTTAGCATCCAAACGATCATTCCCCGTGGGTTTGAAGAGTACTAAAATGACGTTTTTTCATTTGAATTTCCGACCAGTTTTACGATAAATTGTTGCAAAATGCACCAACAGCTGTTAGCCAGTCAACGGGCTTCGAACTGTCGACATATGAAAACAAAAGAATCCGAAATTTTAGTGAGTACTCAAATGACGTCCATGGTACTGTCGCGACCTCCCGGACATTTTGAAGACTAATAATATCTATATTTTCATAAAATACGTCCACGTGGACAAAGTATGGGGGAGGGGGGGGGTATTTGTCCAAAGTCCACGGCTGTCCAAGAGGGAGGAGGGGGGGGGTCAAAAAGTGGTGAAAAATTGTCCACGTGGTATATGGATGGCCCCCTACGGGATCCAATTCGCCAAGATCTGGCCAAGAGACTGTGCATTGAACACCCGTTAACTTATCGCGCTGAAGAAGCTGGCAAACGTATGAAGGCAGCTGATCCAGAGCATTGTTCTCAGTCCATTTTATGTTATCTTTTGGAACCTATAGTAACCTATAGTGTTACTTGATGGATCCACACGGGACCAATTTTCTTGCACTTAGGCGTTCATTGCACTGACGCTGGACAAATTTCTGTTTTTCAGATTCTTTCAGAAAAACATACAGGTGTTGCTCTAACCAAGTTGCCGATCACCTGGGTTAATATGGCAGGTGTCCCTCATCCAGAAGATGTAACAAGTGATTCGCCATTGGCTCTGCTGACAGTTTGTATTAGAGCATTTACGCCTAATTTTACCATAGGTGCCTATAAAAAATCATATGAGAAGGGACTTCCGCCATGCTACATTCGCAATGAATGCCCATGTTTAAAGAATGTATGCTGATTTTTTAGCCAAATCAGGAAAATTTAGAAGAGTTCGAATTTTCTATAAAGCGGCGGTTGAACAGCTAATCCAAGCACGTGATGAAGACAGTGCATTGCGTATTTTGAACTCACTTTTCATAATTTCATGTTCAGAGGCTGATGGGCGAATCAAAGGAACAGGAACAGACTCGCAATGCGATCAAGAAAAGGAATTCATAATTAGCCTGTTGAATCCGACCGTTCTTGATACTGAAGAGGAAGAATTGACAGAGGACAGAGCTTTTCCAAAGGCAGAAGAAGATTCCAGTGTTCTCGAAGACGAAATCTCTTTCGAAAACACGGACGCTTCATCATTTGACGCTCCGTTTTATCAACATGCTATTTTCTTATAGTAGAGTATTTGTTATGACAGGTGACCAATTCGTTTGTCTTATATTCAAATCGTTGATTTTGTGATTGTTTTTCACGGCGGGCAGCAAGAATTGTTTGTTGTTTTATTCTTTTTTCTGTTGTTACTACTTTTTCAATTCTTGCATAATTTAAAAATTTTAATAATATAATTTTTTTAAACTTCGTTCGTGCTGTTTTAACACCACGAGGCGGGTGGTATGTTAAGGGTGTGTCAGTATTCTGTTAAATTCGGTTGAATGTTTGTTTTTGAGAATATAGTTTTGTGTGTGTGTGTTTGTGTGTGTGTGACGATTAGCGCCTAATTTTCGCCAGTAAGCGTCCTAATGCGCCCCGCGTCAGATCGTTCTTGGAACGCCGGAGAGTTTATTTATTATAACCTAATAAAACGATTAAGAACAATTGTCAGAATAATCCTGAGTGTGAAGTTGGCTGATGTTTCTTTTATAATTAACATTTTATTAAAGGTTTTTTAAAAATAAATAACGTTAACTAGTGTTTTCCGCTAATTGGGGTGTTTTCTTCTCACTACCCTTATCATCACAGGATTTCATCTGGAAATTATGGATGGAACCAATAATAACTGTCTCGATTCCTAACAATCTGTATAAAACAAAACTGTTATATGTGTGTGTGTCTTCTAATTACAGGCTATCCGGTTCCGTAAGGTACACTTTTTATTGCGTAACACGTGTGCCTATGATTCCCTCTTTCAAATTTTCTTGGTTGCAGCTTGTGACAACCCTCATACTGAAAATTTAGTATTACAAATGCAGAACATTCCTTCGTTCGATCTCGTAAAAACTGTTCTTTAAAAATGACAAATCACGAACGGGGCACATCGAAAGCGAGCTAAAATGTTGAAGGATGCTGTTTCCAACATTGACATCCAGAGTATCAAAGAAATCATTCCAGGCAAGAATTAAAGCAAATATGTAGAGTTGGGCGAAGGCCGTTTTTTTAACGTATGTTTGATTTGACTTTTTCATTTATTATTCGCATTAATATTTCGCAGTGAAACCCAATTGGGTTAACTGATAATAGACTTAAAGATCTATATACATAATCGAAAAAGTTTTTAAGGAAAATAACCTTAAGCAAACTCTAATTATTTCTCCTTTTAATACAAATTAAGTTACAGAAAATAAAACAATGTTTTATAATAAATAAAATATTATCGTAATTTTCAGCTTTTTTTCTCTTCACCGAAGTCGTCCATAATACAAATATGACTGAAATAACAATAGCAGACATACAGAAAAGTATTCCTGATCCTGTAAGACCCGAATATACATGTAAACTTATTGGGATCATCCGTTTTATTGGCATCAGTGGATTTCCAGGTCATTGCGTGGCTCTGTGTCCGCGACAAAAACTGTGGTTCCAGTATGACGATTTGCACCCGAAAGATGCAGAAAAAATTCGGGAAACCTTCAAACTTGTTCCACAGTTATTAATATATAATCGGATTGAACGCTTGTAGGCTCAGAATCTTATTAAAAGTACAATTTCGATCAAAAGTGTAGATACAATTGACATCTTTCAAAATTTTGAAATGGAGGTCCATATCTTTGGACTAAAGCTAAATTTTGTTACAATTATATCGTCTTAAAACGTACAAATATCTGCGTTAAATGAATCCTAAAATTTCGTTGCTTAAAAAACGTTGGACAATATTGGAAAAATATTGCACATTCAAAGACTTTCAGAAAACCCCTGTTTTTAATCTTTGATCTTAGATTTTTTAGGTTGTCAGATACATATTATACTAAAGTTAAATTGTATTATATAAACCTTGTTATTCTAACATAAGACTTATATAATGCGTTTCCTAAGTTCAATTATGTGGTACATAACATTTAAAGTATTTCACACAAAGAAAATGTATACGAATTAAAGTGTTATACGTAGGGTTGCATAAACTGGTACTTAGTTGCACTACGTACTACAATTACTTTAATATATACTATAATTATATTAATATAAATATTGGTTTTTCAAGTTGCTTCCTACGTAGTTTTTGCTCAGGCGATCTGACTGTATAGTGATTATAAAAAGAATCTTTATTTTGTAAATTCTAATTGTGAATACACCTTTATCCAATCCAAAACTTTAATTAGGCTATACTTATTTATTGAAAGTAAAAACATTCAATTCATATAGTTTTCATGTTATCTCACGAAAACACTTTCCACGCATAGACAATTAAAAATACTAATTTAAAAAAACGTTATGAGCCTAGAGTTGTGTAAATTTATACTTGAAAAATTTGATTCAAAGAAAATACTCAAGAAAAAAATCAATTTGTACAATTTTATGTGGGTAAACTTGGGGGATCTAATGCACTCTTTCAATAAAGAAAAAAAACGAAAGCTAATTACAAATCTGCTTCTCTAATTTATAATGAAAATTAAATACTTAACAATCAATGGTACAGCAAAATTTACGCAGAGCTAAAAGAGTCATAGTGCCTTCAATGCTGTTGTACTCAATTTTCAGATTAGAGCCTATTTAATTTTTACGGAAGTTTATTTATGATAGGGGTTATTTTTAAAAAATTGCGCTGTGGGTCCAACAAGAGCCTTTGATGAGCCTTCAATTCTGATGTACTCTGCTTTATGATTAGTGCATATTCAGTGCACTGTATCAGCTCTTTTACGTGAGGAGCAGTTTTAAATAGCAAGGAATGGCTTTTGAAAATTTATTTTGGGATCGTTAGAGAGCCTAAAATAACCCTTCAATTCAGGTTTACATAATTTTCAGATTAGACCATATTTAATTTTTAGAGTAGTTTATTTATGATAGGGGTTGTTTTTGAAAAATTAAGCCATAAGTCATGCAAGAGCCTTTAATGAGCCTTACATTCTGATGTACTCAGTTTTTTTATTAGTGCATATTCAGTGCACTTTATCAACACTTTTAAGCGAGGCGTAGTTTTTTTACATCAAGGAAAGGTTTCGAAAAACTGATTTCAGGGGCGTTTGAGAGCCTAAAATGAGCCTTTGACTCTGATGTGCTAAATTTTTCGATAAGACCATATTTAATTTTTAGAGTAGTTTCTTTATGATGGGGGTTTATTTTTGAAAAATTGCGCCATACGTCATGCAAGAGCCTTTAATGAGCCTTCAATTCTGATGTATTTAGTTTTATGATTAGTGCATATTCTGTGCACTGTATCAGCTCTTTTAAGTAAGGGGTAGTTCTCTAACATCAAGGGATGGGTTTAGAAAATTGATTTTAGGGACATTGCAGAACCTAAAATGAGCCTTACATTCTGATGTACTCAGTTTTTTTATTAGTGCCTATTCAGTGCACTTTATTATGCCCTTAATTATGGCATAGGTCTGACATTTGTTTTGCAAAGTGCTATTTCTAGCTTTACCCACCTAAAAATTTGTATTGCATGCTACACCGCAATATACATTCCATTTAATATAATACAGAAGTTATACTATGGTAATTGGAGATTGGAATACAGGCACTGTGTTGCCAGACCTCACATGTGAGGATGATCGTTTTCGTCGTCGGTCAGGACATCAATGTACACGCATCGTAAAGTGGCGATCAGATCAGGATGGAGGGAATTGGTCGAATTCGCGAGCAATGAGCCATGCTGATACTAGGACTACCAATGGTGCCGTGCTTGATATCACGCCAAAGTCCGTTGCGCCGTGCAGCACCACGCCGTATGGCGCATGCAATTGCATGATTCGAGAACGCGTAGGATTGCTCATCGTAAATGCATGGAAACGAGCAGACGGGGTTTTGGAGATCTCTTGATGTATTCTGTCTGTACGTTTAGAACGAGATATATTATTCAGTAAATACTAAAATTGCATTAAATTGACTTGGCAATGACGTTCGATTTCGAAACTTTTTCCTGTCATCATATTTGCTTATACTATTATACACAATTTTATGAAAAAATATTCAGATGTACACAAGTATTGAAACATGCTTATGCATTGCGAAAAGTAAACGAAAACTGGAAAACAAGACATTTTTTTATAATTTTTTTTATAATATCAACGAATATATTGGCAGAAAAAAATGTCTGCATTGATTATCACGGTGAAACACAATTTAAAGTAGTTTTGGTGAAAACAGAATTTATTTCTATGACAAAAAATATTTATATAGTGCATTCGTTTAGAGAATTTTTATTTCACATAAATAGAAAATCTTTCTCTGACAAAGCGGAACTTGTAGGCGAATAATAGGAATTTTGAGTGTACACGGAGAAAAACAGATGTTAGCACATACTATCTAGATATTAATAGGTAATATCTTAGTGATTTAACCATGGTATAGAAATCTAGATACTGAAGTGAAGCACCCGTAGATGTTAAAAAGAAAATTTTAACTGACAATATCCAAGATATTAAAGGGTAGAATCTAAGATCTTCAAGAAATACTTTTTAATTGTGCAAAAATTACCTGTAAAGCATGCCATTTGAAATGCAAAAGAATATTAATATCGTAGTACTCAGTTTTAAAAATTTGAATCCTCAAGCATTCGCCTTTTTGCATAATTATGCGATTTTTGTGTTGAACAGATAACACACTGTTCAAGGCTAATATGAAAGATGCCTGTAGCTGAGTCCTCATTTTCTTAAGAAAATTATGACACCCAAAAACATTTAATCCATTTTCCACAAAAACCTATAGTGCAATAGATATTCGAAAAACCACAATACACACGACGAACTCAAGATACAGACAAAGCGGGTTTAAAATCTGTTGTCACCACGCCACACGTCAGCGACCTTGCTCCGACAAAATTTCGCTTTTTTAATATCTTAGACATTAACTGTTAATATCACACATTTTATACTTTCAATATAAACAAATATTGCCCTTTGATATTTTGTATATTGAATAGAAGATATTAGATATTATGACGTATTATCTATATATTATGGTTAAATATCAAAGTTTTCAACATCTGCTTTTTAATATATATTTTTCTCCGTGTACATACACGGAGAAAAATGAATATTGAGAATCAATATTTGGATTTTTAACAAGAGGAAAATGATTTAGATATTAGGGTGTAATATCTTTATGTTAAAATATAATATCCAAGTATTAAAGCTTAAAATCTAAACACTTTTATACTTAGAGTTTTAATATCTGTATATTAAATTTTAATATCAAGATATCGCACCTTAAAATCTTGATCGTTCTCCTTTAGTTCAAAATCAAAATCAAAATCAGCGCTTAAACAATTTAGTTAAAAATATAATTTCATTAGTCAGTATTTGAAATTATCATACTGAATATCTCCTATGTGCGTTCCATGTGAAATTATTGTTGCAAGTTAATATTTATTTCAGGAAGTGAAATATGAACTTAGTAAAGAAAAGTTTTAATTGAGAGAAATAAGGGATTTTTGTTTCAAAATTAGGTAGCTAATATGGATTTTCCATTACATAGTGATCAACGTCCGCGTTTTGTCGATGTATAATTTCAGGTCCGGTATATAAGCATATACGACCTGAAGCCATATAGGGACCCAACCGCAATGTTAAACGGTACGAAATGAAGGCTTCGATATAGTTAATGAGGATTTTCAATCAAGAGAATACTTCCTTTAAACAAATTAAAGTCTATCGGCTAAAGAAAATGTTTTTCTTAGTTGGAAAGTGTGATTGTTTCGTTAAAAAAACATCATTCATTTTATCAAATATTCCTAAGAAACAAAGAAATGGGTTTTCAATACCATAAGTAAATATTTCTGCAATCATAAGAGGCGATATATTATTCAGAACAAACTTATACTATTGTTGAAAGTTGTTGTTTTGAAACAACGTAATTCATCCAAATAAACGCAGCTTGCAGTGAAGGAAATATCCAATTAAGCTACATAAGTAACACAATTGTGGAGAAAAAATTAGATATTTGAAATACAAAAGTTTAAATGTAACATTTGTGCAGAAGTTTAATGCAATAATTATAATTTAATACTATTTTATCGCTAATATTTTTTCACGTGAAATAAAAGATCTCAAAATATTATACAAGCACATTGTTCAATTCGAGAAATATAAGTTTGAAACTTTTGAGAAATTTTGGAACTCTGAGATTTGCATCTTGGAACATACTTTAGTACTTTAAAAGATGAGATACAGTACTTGGTTTAAGTGACCAGCGTTACGGTCCATGTGCCCATTATTAGTCTGTTTACTATTTTTAGCCAGTTTTAGAAACCTCTATGTATACATTCCCAACATCTTCCCTCTCAGATTGTGCTTTATCGTAGAAATTTAAAAGATTTTGTAATTTTATATTGAACGCTAGATATAGATTTTCTTCTAGAAGATTAATTCTAATACCAGCGTTCGTCATTGGTACGATATTCCGCATTTATTGGTACTAAGTAGGTGCAATGTCAACAAAACTACAATTATTAGAACAATTTCTAAACAGTCTTTGGATAAATCTATCAACGCGTTGAATACTCCTACCCGTGTCAAAAAATGTTCTGTAGCTGGCCTAGTCCCAATTCAACAAGTAAATATGCACTAAAAGGTTCACTGTGAAGTCTCAAAATTATTTTTTAAACTTGTTCTTCATGTTTTAAGAGTTGTTCCAGCCTACACTAAAAACATTTTTGGTTAAAGTGGAAGACATTCAGAAAATTAGCTGTGAATTCTTTTGCATCGTAATTACATATCTTTTGTCTAAGCACAAAACCCGTCCTAATCTTTATTATACATTCCTCTATTCATGACATACTATTTTTCATAATAAATATTATCCTTTTCTTTCTCGGGAGTAGAAAGTACGTGTTCCTAGGTGGAAATGTCGGTAGTGTGCCGCAGCTCACAATCGGCGCAGTACTGAACCAGTACTGCCCACCAGTACAGACAACCGGTGGTTCGCCCAGTACTGGCAGAACGTTGACTGCACGACCGGGGCTGCACTATACCAGTAGTACAGAAATAGACTTTTAAAAAAACACGTATATAAATGTTGTCAGGGTGTTTTGAAATGTCGAGCAAATAACTATGTAATTAAGGTGAAAACACTTTTGTCTATTACTTTTTTAAAGGAAAATATTCTAAGTTCCACCTTCATGAAAAGTTGAAATGTTCAGAAAAAATTACATTGGATGTATATCTTAATCGTTGTAGAATAGTCTAAAACACCTAAAAAGCAAAACGTTACACGAAGGCTAAAAGAAAATTGTTATTAAATGTTATTATCAGAACTTTTAAAATGGTCTAAAACGCGAAAAAATAATATATTACACGAAGTAGAACTATAATCGATTTAAATGATTTATTTAATAATTATTTTATTGATATTTATGTTAACAGTTCGTATATTTTACATTTACATAGCGTCGTATGATAATGAATAATTAGAAAGACAGAGCTGAAAATTTGGTACTTTAACTTTTCTGAACTGTAGCTTATGAGGATGGCTTTTTCACCAAGTTTCAACTTGTCGGTTTAGCGTAGTGGTTAGCACTCCCGACAGCTACGCGATGGATTTAGGTATATAGATGTAGTTTCGAAACCTCGTAGAGTTAGAAATTTTATTTGTAATTTAATGTTTAAAAATGTAATATATGTATTAATTATAAGCAGTGTCATTAAGGTGTATTGATAAAATATTCGCAGTCAATTATTATTTATTTTTTAAATACCTTTACTTGTTATGTCTTTGGATTATAGAAATAGTATGTGTTCAAATTAAACAAATAGTTTGAAAATTATATTTTTGTAATTATAAATAATATTCGGACGATATGAAGTCGTATGATGATGAATGAATGGTCTTTAAAACAATTCAATAATTTTTTATCATCTTTAAAATTAACTCCGGCATTTTCGTACGCCAGCGGGTTTTCAGTACTGCGCCAGTGCTGGCACGCTAGTACCGTTAAGCATTACAAGCCAGTACTGGCACAGTACTGGACCAGTACAACCAGCCAGTAGTGGAACTCACACAGGCTGTACTGGGCCAGTACTGGGTCGGTGGTGTATTTCTACCTCGGTTGTATAGTTAATTTCTCATTAGTTTGTAAAGGTATATTTAGTATATATATTAAATTGTCTTGTTTGGTGAATATGTTAATTTGACTTGAATCAATTACCCGTTGATGATTTGTTTCACCTTCATTGCGTGGTTATCTAATTATGCTCTTTTTTGAATTCCATGATGGTCTCTTTGGTAATATTTGGTGTCGCTAGAGTTGACTCTCTAGTTCCAGGCTTTCCTAGGATTATCAAATTTAATGCTGTATTAATATTTTCATGATGTTTTATAATGAAGATACTAATTAACGCACTTTTGTTCTGGAAAATAATAATCCTTCCGTTTTTGTCACTGGCTCTTTATAAACTTCTCATTACTTAATTTTTAGTTGTAAGTCCAATGTTTGATACATTGATGTTTTAAACCGAGTTATCAAATATTAATTATCATATTTTCATAGGGGCTGTTAAAATACTTGATAACGTATATTTTTAATCAGGGAGATGATCTAATTCCTTGTTTACTCCTTCTAAATCGTTGTGCGAAAGACTTTCAAAAAGCATTTTAGTGGCATCTCCTCTAACTCTCCACTAACTGTTGTCGGCAGAACCGCCCCTCCACACAAATATATCTTCGATGGCGTTTACATGAACTATGTTCAGAATGGATGTGAATTGAAACTGCGATAGAATGACTCAAGATAAAAAGATTTTTGCATGTCAATACGCCTTTATGTTTACAAATTTTCTAAAAAGCCTGAAAATAATATTTAGGAAAGAATCATATCTATTTTATTTGCGATAATATTTCGTGCTTTGATTCTCGTTAGAGTTTCGATTATATATGTGCCTTAAGGTGGGAATGGGGGATAATGCATGGAAAAACTCTTTTTTTTTCTTTTTTTAGAAATATGGTTAAAGTAAATGTATTCAAATGTTTTGCATGTCACAAAGTATTAGTTTAAGAGTAATTAGTAATTTTTTTGTAGAAAAATATCGTGAAATAAGCCAGTGAAAGAGCAATTTTGAGTACGTTTCTTGAAAAAGATGATTTGCGGTTCCAGCGATATCTCAAAGTAGATTTATCGGGAATCAAAAAAGTTGCAAAATTTAGTTAAAATATAAGTTTTTTCTCCCGCCAACAATTATTTTTAGGAATTTTTATTTTTTATTTTTGTTATCATCTGAAGTAAAATATGCGAGTTTGTATGAAAAATTTCGTGACTTTTCAAGTGAAAAACAACGTTAATATAAAAAAATTTAAACAAAAATATCGTTGGATGGAGGATTATTATATGTAGAAAAAGTTTACCAAGTTTGAGAAGGATCGGTTTAGTAGTTTTTGTAAAATTGCTGGAACGGCCTTTTAAAAAGTGGTTTCGAGAGAAACTCGTTTAAATTTTTAAACATTGAAAAAGTGAAGAAAAAAATTAATTTTTCTAATGATTTCAGCTCCTAATGTATTACATTACACTGTGCACACTTCAAGAACGTGGAAAGTGTAGTGAAAATTAATAAAAATTCTATTATTTTATAGTATTTTCCATGTTATTCTGGCACGTTCCTATATTTTCAAGCGCAGCTGCGGTCTATGCGGAGGGTCGGCTTCAAATATATAACTTCAAGAGTTCTGCTCCGATCGAGTTAAAATTTTGACAAATATTTTTTAGATGTTTTACAAAAAAAAATACAATCGGCGAGTTTTAGGTTATTACTTTATGAGTTCACACGAAAATGTATTCTACCAGAGGATGGTATATCAAATTTAATTTACATTGTATATGAATGACTTCACTCAGAGAAATTTCTTTGCATGTCAGTAGGATCCTTCTTCCCATAAATGGGATTTACTCTTAAATTAAATGTTGAAAGGAATTTCATAGAACACAAACTACGTTTATGTACTTTATTGATGTAGAAATTTCGTTAAACATTATTTTCAGTGAAATTAAAAAACTGGAACCATTTTTTGACATATTTTTTTTATAACCTTGACATTTTTAAATCTAAGAACTTTTTTATATATAAAATATTTCCTAGATGTGAAAAAACGTACATAAACTTGATTTACTGTCGGCTCTTGCATTATTCCTCGGATTATTCCTTGTCTTTTTATTTCCAACTTGATCGTAAGACTGGAATAATTGAACTAATGTTCATATTAAGTTAACTATTTGGCTCGATCGGTCATTTTGCTTCTCTAAAATTGGATATAAGGTAAATTGACTTTTGTTTTCCTAATAATTTTTTTCTAGGACAATGTTAATTTTTTTAAATTAAATAACTTTTTTATAACAATTTTGTATTAGGTATAATTTGTCTGAGGATGACCCACAGGTTCAGATCGAAACGTCGCAAAATGTAAAAAGATTTTAAATTTCAATTTAAATATTAACTCGAATTATTCCTTGTCTTTTTATTTCCAACGTGATCGTAAGACTGGAATAATTGAACTAATGTTCATATTAAGTTAACTATTTGGATCGATCGGAGAAAGTAAATTTACTTCTTAAGCCGGAGAAGTTTGTTTTAATTTTGAGTAAAAAATTATTTACTGCTTACCGCAAAAATACATACAGGTAGTAATGATTTAATTTTTGCAATGTATGGTTTCGTATGCTTACATCAATCAAGTACTTCTATACGCATTGGAACAATGAAAACATCTAGTTAATCGGTTTTGCATGATGATTCGGAATGTTACCATCACCGTAGATAAGCCACTGGCTAGTTCTACTATAGTTAATACTTCATACAGTGCACCTACTGATAGTTTGCCCGGGGCAGGCGCGTTGTACGTTTATGTAGGCTAGTTCTGCATTAGTGGCACCATTGTGCCTGCAGCCTGCAACCCCTCAAAATCCATATTATTCCTGTATCTGTGTTAGTCAGTGTCTGGACAGTCTGTCCGTTCATCTATTCGTATCCTATGTATATCTATATGCAAACCAATGTTAATGAGTCCGTCGACCCCTTAACCTGGTTTGTCGCTTCTCCACGACGCTGACAATTTCGAGTTCTCTCTGGTCCATCTTGAATGCAAATCTAGTTTGATCGGTCAAAATGTAAATTCACATTTGTATGTGAGATCTTCCTTGACTATTTCCTTTCACGCAGTGCAGTAGGGGTGCACGTGAATTTCATTGATTTCAATTTTCATATGAACGAGAATTTCGCTCAGTGTAGAAACTCCTTGCTATGATTTTCGCCTGTAGGTACGAGGAAAGTGCTCATGCAAAGTCGGCTAGTGATTTTACTTTTATGTGGAAATTTAAAATATATACTAGAATATACGTTTTTAATTTTTACAAGTTTTCCAATAGATTGATTCTATCAAGAAATATGTTGGGTGATTCATTAAAGCCTCACACTTTTTATTTAAGAAATGAAAGAAAAAATTGTCTTTTAAA
>NC_046660.1:131654997-131676641 GCF_010883055.1 Belonocnema kinseyi
TATGACATTTCAAAATTGCTTATTTGGTTGTTCACTCAAAATTGACTGATCTATAGAATAATACATTTTTGATATTTTCTGTTCTCCTTCATGTTAGAACAAAATTTTAAATGAAAGGCGTACAATGTACACGGTTAGAAACAATTTTTACAACGTCACACCGAAGTGCGAAGTTGTAATGATACGGTGCGATATTTTGGTGCGAAAAAGCATTTCTTCTATTAAAATACACTTCTCCGGTGTAAAGTTGGTAAATTTACGAACTCTCAACTTCCCAGTGTTGAAAATCCTAACGAATCACACCGAGGAGATGTGAAAGTATTAATCTAAACTTAAAGTTTCACTGGAAAGTGTGAAATCAAACACTAAGCCCGAGCGAGAATAGTACATTTCGATACGTGTGTGAGAGGTGATTATTTAGCGAATGAGACGCTTTCCGCACCAGCGAAGCAAGTGAGAAAAGTGTCATTCGCTAAAAATGACCTCTCATACAACTATCGAACAGTATTTAATATCACGAAAGGCGAAAAAATCTGGTTAAAGTTGAGATTTTGAGGTTAGACTGGTATAAACATACAATCGACAATATACGGTGCGAAAATTATAACCGATGAGCTGCTTTGCACGCGCACGCGCAGTTAACTTGTGTTAGCTTGTGCGAGCTGAAGAACTTAGAAGATAAATTTATAATTAAAAAGATAATTTTTCAAGCAAAACAATGTCAACAAAATTGTTCAATTTTTATATTTAAAAACGAGTCCAAAAATGGACTAGTTCAATTTTCAGATTAAAATTGGAATTTTCAACAAAATAAATTAATCCTCAATATAAAATCTCTAAACGATGTTGTCGATTTCGATTGTCACAATACTCGATTTCAGTGCTATATGCGTGTGACACGATGCGTCAGTGGGTCAGACTGCATTGGAAAATATTGAAAAAATTGTCACGATTGCTCATTCTTTGATAGCTACACGCGTGCGACAAATGCATCCGTGAGTCACCGTGAGTTAGACAGAAATAGAACTTGCACGTGTTTTCTTGAAGCTAATGATCCCAATGGAGCTATCTCTATCTGCGCTTGCTTTGATTTGAATGATGTTCATTGGCTATGGTGCGCGTCTCTACTTGATTTTTAAATACCTACGCGAACTAGAGCCAATGAGCGCCACACAGTTCAAACATGCGCAAGTATTCTTGGATTACTGTTGGGAATAATAATCGAATCAAAATTCGAAGTCGATATACGAATCAACGCTTCTCCTTTACCACCACCTTGGCACCCGTACCGTCGCAATACAGGGCGTCTGCTTGTTATTTATGATCGAATTTTTACTTCAATTTGATCCTATCTGCTTGTTATTTATGAACTATTTTCATTTCAATTTTGGAAAGGATATTTCAAAGCCTTCAAAGCATTTAAACCAGCTATCTGGACCATCATATATATTTAGCTGAGTGCCTGCGGAGAATTTCTCAGAGCTTCTCAGAGCCCTGAGAATCTTTAGCATATACGCTTAGATTTCTATCGGTAGGGTTAGCATATTTTGAATTACAAGTTAATGTTTAAGCTATTATTTGTTGTAAATATTAACATTAACATTAAGTAATATGCCTATGAAACATGGAATTCGTTTTAAGTTTTAGTATTAAAGTCCATTGCTTGTGTAAAATGCGATAACAACTTTTTCAGATTTTTAGGTTAGGAATTAATTTAAGAATACAAGAGCGAACTGCTGGTCGCAGAATTAGATAATTTTTGACAATTTAATATAAATCATTCGTATATCTACAAAAATCTATAAAATTTTTTTTTGCTGTGAAAAGTTACGAAAATGTACTATAAAAACTTTATGAAAGTAAAGCTTTTACTCATTTTTCTTAATACGAAAAAAATACTCCGTCTTTGAAATGCATTGAAAATTATTGAAATTTTTCATACAAATTTCACAAAAATTTAATTCAAATTTATACAATTTTTGGTGAAAAAACAGAAACTATTTTAATGAGGATTAAAATAAGAAATAGCTTTTTATGTTTTCATCCTACTTCTTTCTCAAACATTTTTTAACTGTAAACCGTTCGCACTTGAATTGAAAAATGTAATATTAACCTCAAAATCTCAATAAGTTGCTGCGGCATTTTATATCAACAATGAAATTTTATAAAAAATTCCATGCATCACAGGAATAATACTTAATGTTAATGTTTATATTGAACGCAAATATTAACTAAAACATTAACTTATAACTAAAAATACACCAATGTTACACTAACTTTACTCAAAATCAGAATAGTACCATTAAATTCCTTGAACTTCACATTCACCACAAAACAGCTGTATAAAATATATAGGCTTCCAATGTTTTATGTGCTTTTACATAATATATGGTTTAAGAAATGTGGGATTGAATGAATTATTTTCAGGTTTCTGGATGTATCGGGTCTTCATAGCTGCCGACAATTTTGGCCAAATGCTCAATTTTTATTTTATAAAAACACAATTTTGAAAACCTCCAACAACAAATACATACTACAGAGATGTACGGGCACTTTCATTATCACCCAATGGTCGGCGAGAAATAAATTTTTGACCAACTAAAACGGAACTTAAAACAAAATAGTTGGATTCTCAATCAAAAAGATGAATTTTCAAGGGATAAGTTTTATATTTCTAACAAAAAACACCAATTTTCAACAAAATACGGGAATTTTCAAACAAATAATTCCATTTTTAACTAAAAAATATCAAGTTTCAATAAAAACGAAGAAATTTTAAACAAAAATAGAATAATTCAGTTTTTAGTATATAAAAGTTAATATTCAATAACAAAAATGAAATTTTCCACAGGTTATTTAAAATTTTAACCAAAACAGGTGAATTTGATACTAAATATTAAAAATTTCAACAAAAAAGATGAATTTTCAATCACAAGATTAATTTTCCTGTGTCCTTGTAATTTTCGCAAGATCTTGGCACGATGCGCAAAGCAAACTTAAGATTCTAAAATCTTACCTTTTTAAAATATTAAAAAAAATTTTTTTTTAAATAAATTACAGAATTTTGTTGAAGTTGTTGATGTAAGCTGTTGGCTTTAGGGTCAGGTGAATTGAAACTAATTAAGTTGTTTCAAATGTTTGGGGACACAATGGTGGCCTTCATCAGTGAGTTTTATTAAATCTGGGAAAAGTACACAATATCTTGTAGGTACGCAGTTCTACAATTGGAAGCCTTATTTTTTTTTAGTAATATCTCAGTTGTGAACTAATAGAAAATGAAAATGACTCATTTTTAAATTTAGATTTCGTTTAATTTTATTAAGAACTATTGAGAAATCTTGCAGTAATCTTAAAATATTAATTTATTTTAAAGAAGTACAATTGATGAGAAAACAATACCAATGTAGTCGAAAAAGTTTTGTCATCAATTTTTTATTTAATCAAATAATTTTCAATCGCAAAAGTTGTTTTGCAAATTATTTTTTCAATGACGTGTATGTAATAATATTAATTTTTTTATTGTTTTACTCCTTTTTTGTTATTTTTTATATAATCTGTCTATAGGAAAATAATTATTATAAATTGTAAGAGACTTTATACGGATTTAAATTGTTTTCATCTAAATTAATTTTCAGTCCAAGAACAATATTATAAAAAGTATTTAGAATAAGATAGAATTCACTTAAAATCAAACAGGTTCTATACATTATTTAGCAGAATCTCTCAGCGATAAAATTTTTTTTTATTGTCAATTATGCAAAACGTTTTTTCCCATATAAGACAATAAAAATTCGAATTTGTACATCTATGTTGCTAATAATAAAAAACAGATTCATTTTTACCCATAAAATTAATTCTCTACAAAAAACTATCAGTTTTCAATCAACAATGATATAATTAATATTTTCCTTAAAGACATTAACTTTTAACAAACAAAAAAAAATCGAGAATATAGTTAAATCGTCAATAAACAAAATAAGATTCTAACAAAGAAAATCAATTTTCTACCAAAAAGACGAATTTTCAATTATAAAAATAATTTTCATCCTAAAAGTGTACATTTAAATTTTTAATGAAATAGCTAAATCCTCAATCAAAAAGATCAAATTTCAAACAAATAGTGGAGTTTTAAACTGAAAAAGATACAATTTTAATTAAAAATATAAATATATAGAAGCAGAAATAGGATTATTTCTTTTTAGTTAAAAGAATTAATATTTAACGACAAACAATTAAATTTTCAAGAAATTAGTTAAAATTTATCAAAACAGATAAATTTGATAATACATAGTTGAACTTTCAAACAAATGGATACATTTTCAACCAAGAACATTAATTTTATATAAAAGCACGATATATGAAACAGATAATTAAATTTGCAACACAAAAATATCAATTTTTAATTCGAAATTTCAATGTTTCTCTAAAAGTTGGATTGTTAAAGTTTCAGTTAAAGAATTTAATTTTTAACAAAAAAAAAAAGAAATGAACTACTTAATAGTTTTGTTCTTAATCACAAAGATAAATTTTCAACCAAGAAGACTAATTTCCTAGCAAAAACCTGAATTTTTATCGAAATATGTGCTCTTTCAAACAAAAGGTTGAATTTTCAACTAATAAAGATCAATTTTTAATTTCAAATATCAGTTCTCTAGCATAGATGGTTTAATCCAATTTTATATTACATAAATCAATTTTTAACTAACTATAAAGAGATTTAAAAAAAAATTGAACCCTTAATGAAAAAGATGAATTTTCAACCACGAAGATTAATTTCCTACTTGAAAAAGACGGTTTACAAAAAATTAAATTGTTAAGAAAAGATGATCCATTTCTTTAATATCATTTTTCTATCAAAAATGGTATAATTGAATTTTCTCTTAAATAAATAAATTTTTTGCAGAGAAAGGAATTTTTAACAAAATAATAGAATCCTAGAAAAAAGATGAAATTTCAATTCTTTCTTTGGTTGAAAATTAATCTTTTTTGTTGAACATTTCTCTAATTGTTTTAAGGTTAAACGACTTTTTAAAAATTAATTTTGTTGGTTGAAGATTAATTATTTTAGCTAAAAATTTATCTCTGGTTAAAAACTTGAAAATTTTCTTGAAATGCAGCTTTTGTCTCAATGCAGCTGTTATTGTTTTAAAATAATCATATTTTTTAGTTTTTGGTTGAAAATATATCTACTGATTTAAGAGTTCAACTATTTTGTTAAAATGCTAGGTGCTTGGATGAAAATGTAACTATTTGGTTGAAAATTCCTTAATTTTTTTAAACTGAAAATTTTTCATTTTCAGTGTAAACGGCTGTGTTAAAAATTTGGCTTGTTAATAAAAGATTTGCATTTACAACCGAATAGTTGAACTTTTAACCAAATACTTAAATTTCCAACCTACAAATGTAAATTTTATACTGAATGGTCAAATTTTCAATAAAAAAGGATTAATCTTTATCAAAAAAGAGTTGCATTAAAAAAAAAGAATTCCCAATGAAAACGTAGTGGTGTACATGTTAAAAAAAAGAATTTCAACAAACTATTTAAATTTTTAACCAGAGTTGAATGTTTGTATAAGTATGTAAATTATTAACCAAGTAGTTAAATTTTTAACCTGCAAATATGGAATTTCGATAGGAAATGTAACATTTGATATTTCAACGAATGCAGATGCTGCCAAGAGATGCATTGTAAAAATAAGGATACGAATTTTCAATCATAAAGACTAATTTTCGATAAGAGATTCGAATTTAAACCAAAAGTAGAAAAGTTACTTTTTCGCACAAAACATTAATTTATTTCCGAGAAAAAAGAATTTAAAAAATAGTACATTTTTCAACCAAAGAGATGAGTTTTCCACTAAAACTATTAATTTTCCATTTAGAAAAATGAATTTTCAAAATAAAGAATTATCAGTTAGGAAATCAAAAAATGTGTCCCAATCCTTAAACTTTTAAGTCAAAAGATTATTTTTCTGTAAAACAGTTATAACACCTTTCCTCTCCATTTACTTCCATAAACCACATTTTTCACAACAGCTTCACCCACATGATAAGTTTTCAAGTATTTATTGGTTTAAAGTGTCATTTTTAATAAATAATTCCATTAATTTCAATGTAATTTTAAATATAATAATTATTAGTTTAATTTTAAAGAAAGATTTTAAAGGGGAGACTAGACCGAGATTTTCAGGGGAGAGTTTACCAAGTGGCAACAAGCTTATTACGTGTGTTTTTCTACCTATAAGAAAATTTATTGTTATAATGAGCGTGCACAAATTTTGCTGAATTGATTCATAAGAATTAAGTTTTGAAAATGTAAAGTTCATTATGTAAAGAATATGACTATCATCAACGTGAGTTACGAAATTGTAATAAATGCTATTCCAACTTTAAAAATGATTATTAAAACTAGAAAATAAGTATCTAACCAAAAATAGAATAGGTACATTTTCAGATAAAAAATTTAATTTACTGCAAAATAGATTAATTTTCGATGTAAGGAATGAATTTTCAACTATAGAATATTTTGAATGAAAAAAATTGAATTTACAACAGTATAGTGAAAATTTTAAACATATAGTTGGATTTTCAGTTAGAAAAGATACACTTTTTACCAAAAATGTAATGGAATGGATTCTGAAAGAAAATTGAAAAAAGAACACAACATTTTTTTATTATTTCTTTAAAGTTTAAAAGGGGTGTAAACGAGTGTGTAGCAAAAATTTTGCAATTTTGCAATGTTTTAGTTATTTTTCAATCGTTTCAAAATTTCTAAATATCTTCTAAACTTACTCAAATTGGAAAGCACATTTCTTAAACCAACATAAACTTTTAAGAAAATTGGGTAACAAAAATGCACGAAAAAGCTAAATAAGAATTAAGGTTTTTATTTTTTCTAAAATTATATATTCATGGCAAAATTACAAAATTTTCTATACGCTCTTTTATATCCCCTTTAAAATTAAAAAAAATCAAATTACATATAATTTTAGAAAAAAACAAGAACTTAATTTTTATCTAGCCTTCTCGCGCAATTTTGTTGCACAAGTTTGTTTAAAGTTTCTGTTGGTTAAAAAATATGCTTTCCAATTTGGGTAAGTTTAGGACATATTTGGAATTTTTGAAACGATTAAAAAAAAGCTCAAACTTGTAACAATTTGTTAAGAATTTAGTACGGTTTCACTCTCAAACATTTTATACCAAGAGAAAAGAAGTTTGGTGAAAAAATGAATTTTGAACCAAAGAAATTAATTTTTAATTAAAATAGATTAATAAAATAGATTTCTAACAAGAAGAATAATTTTCTTCCAAAAAAGATTATTTTTTATCTGAGAAAGGTTAATTTTCAAACAAAAATAAAACAACACATTTTCAACAAAATTGTTAAATTTTCAAATAAACAAAATTTAAACTAAAAATGATACAGTTAAATTTTCAGTATAAGAAAATTATTTTTAAACTAGAAAAAAGCGAATTTTCAACAAAAATGTTAAATTATGAAACAAAAAATCAATTTTCACACAAGAAGAATCATTTTAAATTAGAAAAGGATGCATTTTCAACTGAAAAAATAATTTTAAAAAAGGTTTAACAAAATCATTAAATTTTCAACTTTAAAAATTCTTAATATATGAAAACTTTACGATACCTTTAATGTCTTAAGATACTTATCTCAATATTACAAAATTTAGCGTTTACAATTAGATTTCCATTGTAAAATAAATGTAATTGTGAATAATTGAAAAATGAATTTAACCAATTTTATTTTATGAAGAACTATATCGTTATTTTAAAAGGAGAAAAACACTCGAAAAGTACCTTTTTGTATAGTATCTTAATAGCTAAGGAACATAGTTTAGAATATTTTTCTTAATTCTGCCCTAGTGTCAAACATGGTACAAAAAACGGTTGTGACATTTCATATTAAAACTATACTCTGTCTACATTAATTTTAAACATTAAAAATAATCATAATTTTATAAATATTCCTAAATTTTGTTTTAATATGTTGCTTAGGGAATAGATTTCAGAAATAAAATTATAGAAATATCTCCATTAGTTAGTAAAACACTATGTAAAATCGCCTTTCAAATTATACAAAAAAAAAATTCAAAAAATGTTAACAAACGGTTGTACAGATTTGGCTTTAACCTTGTAGACCAGTTTCAGAAATATATATTTGTTTTATCGTGTTTCAGCAGATAATTCTGCCCTATACATAAAGCAGATTAATATACACTTATAAAATAAAAATAAGAAAGGTCAGAAATGCATACAGTTGTCTGTTAGATAATCCCACACATTTTGTAATAATAGTCCTATCCACACCACCTTCAAACAAAAATTTTCACAACATTTTTATCAAATGATAAGTCTATTGTACTTAAGGGAAAAATTAAAATCTCTAATAAATTATGAATGTTTAATTGACGTTAGTTCCTTTACTATTCACGCTTGAGAATTGAGGAATCTCTTTTTCGCAAACAAAAAGTGCGAAAATCCTTCGTTTATCGACTTTTATTATAGTTTATTTATTTTAAATATATATCAATTATATCGTATTAAAATTAAATACAAAAATCTTAAATTTTCAGTGCATTTTAATACTAACATTCTTAAATGTTTCCAATTTTTGGAAATAATTTAGCTCATTTTAGATGTACATAAAATAAACTTTTTTTTCAATTTGCATAGAACTTATTCTAAGTGAACAAATTATATCTTGGAGCATGCAGGGATGTATCTTGTTTTTGAATTTTTCAAAATTTATTTCATTACTTATTTTGATTGAAAATATTTGGACATCTTGCGCTTAAAAGCGGGGATTCAGCCTGAGAAGAAATGTGCTAAAAGTAATTTTTGAAAAATCGTTAGAATTTTATTTTTAAAGAGTGACAATTGTACACAATTTCCAAACGCATCTTTTTTTTCTTCTACAAGAATTTTTAGATTGTTCTGTTTTTTAAATAAGTTTATTCTACGTTCTGAAACTCTTCTGAAGTTTAATTTGTTATTGAATTTCATTAATTCTGCTAAATATTTCTTGCATTTATTCGATTATTTAGATTTTTTAAACTTTTGAATCATAGTCAATTGAAACATTTTGCTTTTAAAACCATCAACACTCTGTTTCGAAATTTTAGGAAATCGTTTAATGTGTTTAAAAGTCTTCTTTAATTATCTTTTAAAGTTCACTTTTCAAAATAAAAAATCATACAAAATTTTCACACAAATATTAGGAAAATAATTTTTTTCTTTTCTTGTCAAAACTTCTAATCTTCTTATCTTTAAAAATTATTCAAATTTTTACTTATTTTTTTAAATTCTGTAAAATAAAAAAATTGCGTTTAAACTTTCTGAGATACTTTGATAATTTTTTAAATCTCTTTATTAATGTTTTGAAATGTTTAAAAATAATCTCCTGAAATTAATTTTTGGCAATAAAAAATTTACATTAATTATTACTAGGAACCAAAAAGAATTTTTCATTTCCGTGAAACCTTATAAAATTAAACAACAAAAATCTTCACAAGTTTTATTTATTTTCAAATCGTTTGAAAATTCCTCAATATCTGTTAAACTTACGTAAATTTGAAAGCACATTTTGTAAACCAACATAAACTTTTTAAAAATTGTGCAACAAAATTACACAAGAAGGTTAAATAAGAATTAAGTTCCTTATATTTTTCTATAATGATATAACATAGCAAAATTGCATGAACTTTCATTCCCTTGGCAACCTGCAAAATTCAGTTTACTTAAAAGCTCCTCCTAATAGCCAGTTAGCCACCAAAAACGAATCGTGAAGTCGGGGGCTCGGGTTCTTGCTCGTGAATTTTCGGATCTACACGAGGCTGGCCTACGCAACATGTAACACCAGAACGATGCAAGAACTGTCAATAGTTGCACTGGCTGAGATGAGAAAGGTACGCTCTCACGTGCGACACCGAACTTTACACCTATAGAGATGTGGGATAACACACTTCAGTTGCAGAGCGAAAAACATTCACTTATTGGTGTGATTCAGTGACTTTTTTCTAACACTGTACAATGTACAATGTTAAAAGAATTAAAATTAAAACCACACAATTGAGAATATTAAATCTTAATGTATACAATATTAATCGCTTTATTTTCCACCTAACTCAATGTTAAATTATTAATTTATGAATGTATTTAAATCAAAATTTATTAAGGAAAATGTTTTTTCTAGGGTGCGTAATAAAATTAGGAAATCGAAGACTGAAAAGTTTCATTTTCGGTCCTTTATGACCTGTGCACAAGTTTTAATAAAGCGAAAAATGTTCTTTGTCACAATAGAGTTAATATTATTTTCACAATAGTCAGTGACGGCAAAGAAAGATGTTTTTAACCCATTGTGCGAGCTTCGATTTTGGAACTGAATGATCTGTCAAACATTACCTTACACATTATTTATATATGAATCATAAAAAAAGTTTACTTCAGGTAGCAGTTGGTTTCAGAGATATAATGGATCGAAATCCATCAAACCAGTTGGGTGATTTATTCACATAAAAAGGCTGGTGCTAAATAAGTTGTAGTTCAAATTTCATTGGTCTCAAAATGAGAATTGCCAGTCTCATAATTATATTTATGAACGTAATTGTAATTGAAAACCTTTCAAAACAATTATTCGCTTTGCGATATCAGACTAAGTAATTGGTAGCAAGTAAACTAATTGTTATAATATATACCTAATTTTAAGCTTTCTTTAATTTAATATCGCGTACTATTCCCTTAGAATAAAATTATAACTTCGTAATGTTATTCCCAAATTTAGATTAGTCATGGCCGTAGACATTTAAACTAAAGCCGGGATGTATAGAAGTAGTCATGACCGTCTACATGTACAATTAGGTATTTTCATTTTCACCACCAGCTAACTTTACTTCTTTGAGCGCTGAGTGGAAAACAATGGACCAAATGCATGGGAATCTGTTAATTTTTGTTCTGGTTTGATAATGTCTTCGTAAAAAGGAATTTTCTCTGTATAAGTTTCTTTGAAAAATAGTTTTCATTTTTGATGTACTATTTAATGATATAATAATATTATAAGAATCATTATTCATTACAAAAATATTACAAAAATAAAGTTTAGTCCCATGTATTTGATTTATTGATTTTCCCTCAGCATTCAACGAAGTGAAGTTAGCCGATGGTTGAAGTGAAAATACGTAAAGATTCTTTTAAACCTTCCGTTAATATGGCAAATTGTAGTGATCGAGAACATAGATAAGAATTCAATGTATTCATTGAATTCAGCGATTGATCCAAAGCAGGCGTTCTTGAATAAGCACCGTGGCGGTGAAAAATATTTTTTTTTTAGCTAAGTTATTAAAAATGATTCGTCCATCGGTGTGCAGCCATTTTAAACTTCCCACACACAAACTGGAATATCAACCAGTCGGTAGCGTGCTCAAAGAAACTGGTTTTACAGACGGGGAGTTAATCAGTAGTGCTAATCGACCGCGACATTTTCCACTGCGCAAGCCTCGCGCCGTGGTGGAGTAAGAATGAAAACAGGTGTCCTCTTCGTTACTCCTTCTTTACGCGACGCATGCGCAGTTGAAAGAGTCGCAGCCTGTTAACACCACTGGAGTTAAGTGAAAATACTCAGTTATATTTTAATTCATGCCCAGTGTCTTGTGCGTGCTGCGCGTTTAGAAAACGAGCAGCAAGAAAGTGTTATGACTTACGCTTTTACGCTTTTTCTAACGTTTAGCCCCGGAGTCTCACTGTAGGGATGTAAGTCATAAAACGTTTCCTTTCATATTCAAAGTTTCACATGTTTCATAAAACATAGGGGAGTGGGGGAGAAAAATTATTGTATTCATGCGCAGATCGGTTTGGCCTTTAAGGTCAGGTTAGAATTTTATTTTATCACTTTGAATTTTCCCGCTGACATATTTAAAACATTCAAATGTTTCGCGAGACCCCCAATGTTTCATCAAACTTTTCATCAGGCTAAAGTTTCATGGACCTTTACATCCCTACTCATCGTGAAAAACAAATACTTATTTTTATTATGTCCGGAAGAAATGTATAGAAAATTTCCTTGAACGCCCTGCCATCAATTTCGATGCAGACGGTCACGACCTAGTTTTTACATTCTGGCTTCAGTGGTTTGAATGTCATTTCCGTTATGGCTAACCTAAGATTTGGAAAATATACGACGTCAAGTATAAATTTTATTTCAAAACATTAATACTCCCTGGTAAATTGAAGGAAATTAAAATAGGTAATTATTATTATAACTTACCTGATTATCAACATCTATTTTACCCAAATAATGCCCGAAAAAATCAACTTGATAGGTGACTGACAGTTTGAAAAGAATGCTTCACGTTGCTTGAAATGAGAAAAAACAGTCTCAAGATGATGAATTTCCACTTAGATTCTCAAAATGAAACTGTGTGAATCTTTTTTGTTGCAACTCAAAAGAACATCGATTTTGGTGTACTTTTGAAGATCGGCGTTTTTCTGTGTGATTTCCTACTCTGGGTTTTTTGAATTGCTGAAGACGAGTCTAAAATCAGATTTAAAAAAATCAAAATGGCTCATCCAATATTTCAAGCCACACATAAGGAAATGTTTTAATTACACATGCACACGAAACAAAGTTGTCTGAACTTTTGACCAAGCCATATTATTTTTTTTTTGAGGTCGCTGAATCAGGATCCAGTGGCCGTTTGGTCCTATTTTTGTAGGTTTTTCGGGTCACTGGATTTAAGTATAATGTTGATTAATCCTTGTTCAGAGGCTTTCAGCTCCTAGTCTCAAAACCGTCAAACCTAACCTTAAAACTACCTCCAATTAGCCAGAATAAACGATCTTCCAGTTTTAGGGACAACATAAGCCCAAACAAAAATATCTTATGTTTTTTGGATCGCTGAGTGTGGATCCGGGGCCCTTTTTACTCGTACAGGTCCAACTCCATTCCTAACCTCAAAATATGCCCTCCCAAAATTTGTCAGACAAAGGGATACGAGGAAAGATAGCATCAATTAATGTGACAGGACGAAAAATGAAAAGTTGGCCACTGGTCATATTAGAAAAACAACACTTTGGCATTTTTGGGAACGTATATTTTGAGGTTAGGGATGGATTTAGACATTTCCGAAAAAAAGCCGCGGATCGACAATCAGTGACCCAAAAAAACATGAGGTAACTTCATTTAAGCTTATTTTGCCTCTACAAATGGAAGGTCGTTTATTATGAATAATTAAAGGCAGTTTTGAGGTTAGTTCTGACGGTTTTTATATTAGAAGCAGAAAGGCTCTCAACAGGGATAAACAAAGATCTGTGAACAAAAATGTGGTCGGGTTACATTTTCTACGAATAAAAATGGCTATTTTGGCTATTTTTGGGCGTTTTTTGAGGTTAGAAAAATGCTGACATAATGGGACGAAACGGCTACCGAATTCTGATTCAGCGACCTCAAAAACATTAGACTAACATGGCCCGATGTTGAAACTGTCACACTTGGTAATCAAAGAAATCTAAGGAATTTTTGTAGCATTGTTTCAGTTGAAACTAATAAGCAACTTAGAGATTTGGCAAACGTAACATTCAATAGTTTAGAATTTCTCTTGAAAGATTGGGGAACGAAGAATCAGAAAAGCGTAAAATTTAAGTGAAAAATACTGGCGTACAAACTAAAAAGATACATAAGTCCAATATAAATCGAACTGAGAAAATCGAGAAAAACTTCTTGTCCAAAGAACTTTAATATCGAATAAAATTTTGGACAATTAAGATACGCTAGTTGGGTGAAAACAATGTGCTTTTTCATATTTTGCAATAATAAATTGATTTATTATACAATTTCTTTTAGAAAATGGACTTGCGATGTCTTACTATTGGCGGAAAGTCAAAAATACAAGGCAAAAAGCACAGAAAGTCACTTGCGGACGATGCCTTTGTCGAAGAGCTCGAGCGCAGTCTCAAAATACAACATCAAAACATAAGTAAGGGACACTGTGTATTTAGTGGCTGTTCCGGACATACCCGAACGATCGTCGCTAGTGTATAGCCGAATTTAGCCGGGACTTATTTCCCGTGAATTTCCGATCAGAGTCCGAGCTAAGTCACAAGGCTAAAAGATACGTAAGGGCAAGCGATTCTTTTCGTTTGTCAATTCGCGCCGCACTTACTCACTTTTACAACGCAAAAAAGACACAAAGTTTTTTAAGGTTCTTTTTCATCCGTATGCTTATGACGTATTGCCTTCCTTGTACAACTTTTAGGGCACGCAAAGTGTTTTGCGTATCTTTGTCTGTTGTATTTTTTAACTTTTTCGACTTTCCTCATTTATGAACAATCCATTTTTGCAGTAAATATTAATAATTAATAGATTTTATTGACATAGTTATATGTAGCTTTCTCTTACGAATCCAACGATACAAAAAACTCGTTTTTCATAAAAATGTCACTTATGTATCTTTTTAGTTTGGACGGCAGAGTAGACTTCTTATATTTCTGGTTTAAATGAAAACTAAGTTATACTTTGTAGCGATTAGTGTATTCTTCGGTGTACACAGAACAACAATTGCAAGAATATTTAATTCAGTGTTAAAAATAACAGTTTTTGCAACTCAAGATTTATTATGTTGGCCGAGTAAAGATGCAGTTGAAGGAAGATTACCAAAATGCTTTTATCCTGATTACATATAAATACAAGGGTGATAATTTCACTAAAGGAAATAATTCGACGATACACGCATAATTCTGGTTATTCCAACCATAATGTATTGCTCGCACAGCTACAGCGATACGGTTTGTGTATTATTTACCCATACCATAATTATTAAATCAATATTACTGTTTCAGGCATATGCTCTAATAGATATTTCTAAACATAAGATGACTGCGTCAGACGGAATTTGTTTGCGGTAAATCAACCATACGCATGGCTTTTTTGAAGATACATGGAAAAAATATAAATCGTCCTCTTTAAACGTGAAATAGTTCTACAAAATCTAAAATTGTTGCTAAAATACAGTCTATATCAAAGAAGTTTTGAAACAAATTTTTCGCCGAAAAAATTTAATCTTTTGCATTATTACTTCATACTTTAATATTTGTTCACATGTTCGATTACGCAATTATTTTGTATTACACAATCACGGCACTATTTATAATCGCACGCTATGAAAATACTTATTCGTCGCGGGTTCGAACCCTAAATGTTTCGCATTCCTAACGCCTAACGCCTAACGCCTCGCGGCTAACCTAGCTTCGAGTATAGAGACAAAAATCTGAAATATATCCTACAGCTGTGCAGGACCGTCTGCAAATTTTTGGAACCCATTCTATACAAAATGTTGCAAAGCTTATAATAATATAATTATAATATAATAATTTTAGCGAATATTACAAATTATTGTTTAATATTTTATGTAATTAAAGAAGATTTTAAATAAGTTTAAAAATATTTCAAGATATTTAAAAAGATTTTAGGAAAATGAATATATATTTTAAGAAATTTAATCGATTTTTAATGATTTCTACAAATTTAAGAAGATTTTAAGAGATTTAGCAGACTTTAAAGAATTCAAGAACATTATTTATATTTTAAAATTACTTTAAAATCTTAAAACTCATTTAAATTATACTGAAATTCCTTAAAAATTCTTGAAAACGACTTAAATTCTTTCAAAATATCTTGAACTCTTTTAAATATTATAGAATATTTTGAAATATTTTGAAATTCAATTATGGACTTTAAAAATTTTTTAATCAAATAAGTCCTGAAAATCTGTTTTAATACTTAAACATATATTTAAATTAAATGAAAATCCTGACACTTTTTTGAATTTTTTTAAAACACTTAAAATGCTTCATAATATTATAAATTGAAGTCAGGCGTAAAATAACGAAATGACCTAAAAATCCCGACCTATTGTATAGATAAAATTCAAATATTCTGAAGATACAAAATTGAAAGGCAAGTAAATGATAAATACATCATTTATTCAGAAATTGTTTAATTGAATATTTAATAAATCTTAATATTGTACAAATTTTGGAGTTAAGTATTCAAAAGCTTCTTCACTAATCTCATTTGCTATAAAACGACTCTGAAGACGGCGACTAATGCCGAGTCGACGCGCACCTTACCCGACTCATCAACCTCGCATAACATGCACGGCAGTGTCTCCAGAACGTGGGATTTTTCGGTCCCCACCACTCTCCGGCCTGGGAGCGACACATTCAAACGTAGCGTCTAGGTGGGTCGGCTCCATTAAATGCTTTGAAGCTCAGCCTCGTGTAAAACCGAAAATGCAACGAGCAAGGTCCCGAGCTCTGCCGAATTAAATGCTGCTATGACCAGCCTCGTGTAAAGCCGAAAATGCACGAGCAGGAACCCGAGCTCTCCCGACTTCACGAATGATGATCTAGCTGCTCCTCAAATTGATTCAGGTTTTGAAAACCCGAGTTACCTTAGAACGATTAGGCTTATTGCGAAGAAGCAAACATAATTGACTTTATGTAAATAGATATAGGAGACAAGACTTCTGGGTCTAAATTACGAGATATTCAGGAACTTTGAAACGATTAAAAAATAATTAAAACTTGCAAAAAATCAGGAAAAATTCGAATAATTCTTAAAGATTAGAAGATTAGAAGGTCTGAAAATATTAGAAAAAAAGAATTATTTTTCTAATAATCGTTTGAAAATTTCTAATAATTTTTATATTAAAAAAATCAAAAAGATTTTGAAACACATAAAACGATTTCCTAAAATTTAAAAGAAGAGTGTAGAAGATTTTAAAGCAAAATTTTTCAATTAGGTAAGATTAAAAAGTTTTAAAAAACGTAAATAATCCAGTAAATTCAAGAAATATTTAGAAGAATGGAAGAGATTCAAATCTAATTTTGAACTTAAATTTTCTTAGAAATGTAGATTTTCAAAGATTTCAAAAAAATAAATTTTGGAAGCTTTAAGTGAATTCCGAAAGATTTCAAGGAGATAAAATTATTGTTCTTAAAATTCATGTGAAGAATTTAGAAGATTATATAAGTCAAGCTTTTTACATCTTCAATGTCCTCTAGATTCTTTTTTGATAAATCTATTTTCATGTTATTTTAGGCTACAATCAAAATTTTAAGGATTTCAAGAGTAAAAGCCAAAAATTTATTAACTTGACCTTATTCAAAAGACTAATCATTTTACAAAAATGTTGTAAGATTTTCCTTTAAATGTGGTGTGGAAAGGAATTTTATTAAAAAATGTGTGGGGTTTTCTGAACAGAAAAATCAAATTCTGAAAACGGATATGAGAAATATCTATTTCTTCAACTTCAACTATAATTTAAAAGGCAATTCTTCATAGTATTTTACTGACTAATGGATATATTTTTATAATTTTATTCCTGAAATCTATTCCCTAAGGTCAAACATGATACACAAATATCGTAAAATTGTTAAAACACCAACTATTTACAGGAATTATTTTAATAACAATCAATGTGTATCATATTCAAATAAATTTTGGCAATATTTATAAAAGTATTATTATTTCTAATTTAAGAAATTAATGTATAGAGAGTACAGTTTTTCTTTAAAATTTTATGACGGTCTTTTGTACCATTTTTGACCCTCGATCAGAATCAAGGAAAAATAATCTAAAAATATGTTCACTAGTTATTAAAATGCTACAAAGACTCACCTTCACAATTTTTTTCTCTTTTTATAATCATGAGATATTTCTTCAAAAAATAAATTTCTTTGGATTTATTTTACAAATATTTACAATCAGTTGCCAGTTACAATTATTTTACAATTAAAATAAAGTTGTAAAAGCTAAATTTTGTAATGAAAAATATTAGAAAAATTTCTTATCTATTTTAAACGTTTTAAATTCTTCAAGATATTGGTATCTCTCTCGATTTTTTATCAAAAATTAAAAAAAATTCAAAATGTAGAAAAAAATCTCCTTATAATCTTCTAAATTTTCCCAAGCAAGCTTTGTTTATTAAGAAGCTTTGTTTATTCTCCTGAAACCTTTCGAGGTTCTGGTAAAGTTCCTAAAGTTTATCTTGCGTTTTTAAAACACTTATAAAGTTTAAATTTTTTTGAATCTCATCAAGTCCACTAAATACTTGCTGAATTCACTTGATTGTTTACTTTTTTTTTAACTTTTTAATCTTATCAAATTAAAGCATTTTGCTTTAAAGTCTTCTACACTCTTCTTTTAAATTTTAGGAAATCGTTTGATGTCTTTAAAAATCGACTTGAATTTTTTTTAAGTACATTTTTAAAAATAAAAAATTATTGAAAACTTTCACACGATTATTAAAAAAATAATCCTGTTTTCCTAATCTTGTCAGACCTTTCAATTTCCAATCTTTAAAAATTATTTAAATTTTCCCTGCTTTTTTTTTAATCCTGCAAAATTAAAAAAAATGTCTTTAAAGTTTCTCAGATGGTTTGAAAATATTTGAAATCTTTTGCAATGTTTTTAAAGGTTTAAAAATAATATTTTCTAATTAATTGTTTGAATTAAAAAATTATTTTAATTATTCCTTTAAAACTCTTTACAAGTTTTAATTATTTTCGAATCGTTTTAAAAATTTTGAATATCTCTTAAACTTACTCAAATTTAAAAGAACTATGTTCCTGAATTTTTTTAAAGTTAAGTAATATGGAAAAATTACAACATTTTGCTTCAAAATATTTTATATACATTTAAACATTTTAGGAAATAATAGAAAATGTTTTGGAATCTTTTTTTAATTTTCTGTTAAAATTCAATCCAAAACAATTATTTACATTTTTTCCCAAGGAATTTGTTTCATTATCTTGCATTATCTAAAAGTACTTCGTTGATCGACTTTTATTATTTTTTTTTTTCATTTTATATAAATATCTATTATATCTTTTTTGAATTTTCAAAATTTATGTAAATACTTAATCTGATTGAAAATAATTAAACCTCTTGCGATTAAAAGCGGGGATTCTGCTTTAGAAAAAATGTGCTGAAAGCAATTTTCGAAAAAAGCATTCGAATTTTAATTTTAAAGACTGATAATTGTACACAATTTCCAGGCGTATCTTTCTTATTCTTCTACACGAATTTTTAGGTTCTTCAGTTTCTTAAATCAGTTTATCCTACGCTTCTAAAACTCTTCTGAAGCTTAAATTCTTTTTCAATCTCATCAATTCTACTCAATATTTATTGAATTTATTAGATTATTTACATTTCGTTTAAATTGGTAATGTTATCGAATAAAAAAAAATTGCCATTAAACTTTTTAAGATACATTAACAAATTTTTAAGTCTTTTTGAATGTTTAAAATGCTTTAAAATAATTGCCGGAAATAAATTTTTCGAAATAAAAAATTATTTTAATTATTTCTAGGAACCTAAAATAATTTTTTTCATTTTCATGAAAACTTACAAAATTCTTGGAAAATCTTCTCAAGTTTTAATTATTTTTGAATCCTTTCAAAATTTCTTAATATCTCTTAAACTTACTCAAATTTTAAAGAAGATTTTTAAACCAACATATAATTTTAAAAATTTTGTCCCAAAATTGCACAAGAAGGCCTGATAAGAATTATGTTCCTTAATTCAAGATGTGAAAAAATGGACTTAGGGGCCATCCATATACCACGTGGACAATTTTTCACCACTTTTTGACCCCCCTCCACCCTCGTGGAGTACCTCGAGTATACCTTGTCGGATTTCAGTATATTTTTCACAGATTTAGGGAAACGAGTGTCCACGTAGATTCTGCCCCCCCCCTGTCCCCCTCGTTTTACATCCTTGAAATCTTTCGGAATTCCTTTAAAATTTTTAAATTTTATGTTTGAATTCTTTAAAAATCTAAGTTTCTGACAGAATTTAAGTTTAAAATTCGATTTAAATCTCTTCGATTCTTCTCAATATTTTTTGCATTTACTCGATCTTGATCTATTTATTATAATCTTACCGAATTGAAACATTTTGCTCTAAAATCTTCTACAGTCTTCTTTTAAATTTTAGGAAATCCTTTCACATGTTCAAAAACCTTTTTGAATATTCTCATAAAGTAAGTTTTTTAAAATAAAAAGTCATTAAAAATTTTCCTACCAATCTTGAAAAAGTTCTGTTTCTAATCTTGTCGGACCTCCTGAGCCTTCTAATCATCAAAAACTATTCAGATTTTTCCTGATTTTCTTTGAAATTCAGCAAAATGAAAAAGGTTGCCTTAAAATATTCAGATTCTTCATTGAAAAATTTAAACATAGTTTAGAATGTATTGGAGTTTTTTAAAATTAATTTTTCAAAATAAAAATATTATATTAATTATTCGTAGAAACCTCAATAGAATTTTCTTCATTTTCGTGAAACCTTACAAAATTCTTTTAAAAAATCAGTTAGCCACCGAAAACGAATCTTGAAGTCGGGGGGACTCGGGCTTGTGCTCGTGCATTTTCGGCTCTACAGGAGGCTGGCCTACGCAACATGCGGCAGAGCCGACTCACCGACAGGCTACGTTTGAATGTGTCGCTCCCCGATGGGAGATAGGTGGGGGTCGAAGAATCCCACGTTCTGGAGACACTGATGCACGGTACAATATATCGATTCGTATGGCTGAATCAAGCAAACAGCCTGATGCCCAGTGCAACACTTAAACGCAGTGTTCTTTCAAATGGATAGTTGATAAAAGTATACGTTCAATATAGCCGTGATAGCGAGGCACAAAATTCTTGTATCTAACACAATAATATTTTGATATTTTAATCATATATCTAATGCTACACTTTTCCCAACTATTATTTCAGCCAAACAAACTTACCTTCTCATATTTTTTGTTCAAAAGGATGGTGTGAGTTTTAATTTAAACACTGACCAGAAAAGGTTGGTTTTTTATACCAGTTTGTGAGAATTAGTCCATCATATTTTTTTATCACTGACAAATCAAGGTAGTTTAGAATGTTGCTTTCCTCAATCTCATGTGTAAATTGAATCGATTCATCAATGCTGTTAAACACGTTGCAGAATTCCTGAATTTTTCAGTAGGAATGATGGCAGAAACGTCATCTGCATACCGTTTATAAAATAGTGGCTTGAAATTTAAAAGTGACAACACTCGAGATTCTACATCTTCTAAAACTATGTTTGATATGATTGGAGATAATGGAGACCCCATTGGGCAGCCTGATTTTTGTTTGTAATATATTTTATTGAAGGAAAAAACTGTGTTGTTAAATACTGTTCTGACCGTAACAAGTATTTCGTTTTTTGAGATTTTTGTTAAATTTCTCTATACATTTCATTTTTCTTCTACACATTCCATAGCTAAATCCAGAGAGATATTGTCGAACATGGACACCACATCTAGAGACACCATGGAATGGGAAGAAGGACTTTTTACGTGTTTTATTTCTTCTCTAAAATTCCAGCTATCTCTTATAAACGAATCCGCGGTACCTTGAACTGGTTTTAAAACTTTTGCTAAGTATGACGACAATTTATATGTTAGTGAACCAATGGACGACAATATTAATCTCCATTTTAAATTTGGTTTATGATAATATAGGATTTATTATGCCACCTACTAATAAACTCATTACATTTTTCTTCTGTTGTAGGAACCAAAGTTGTTTTAACTTTTTTATATAATTATATAATA
>NC_046660.1:131676741-131691347 GCF_010883055.1 Belonocnema kinseyi
TTATATAATTAATTTTTGTTGTGGTGAATCATTCACCTGAATTCGATCTAAACTTTATCTTTCATTTTTTCTGTGAACAGCCGAGCGAGCTGAGCGAGACGCGTCGTATAGTCGTTGCACCTATCTGTTTCTTAATTTTTTCAGTAGATACTCTGTTCACCGAGAGAATGACTAGATCCCGGAAATACCTACAGACACTCATTTTTACGTATTTGGGCTGAGATACTGTCAAAGAAGGAGTTGTCTGGACGAAAGTGTCAAATATTGAAGCAGCGACTCAATTTTTTCTGGCGTTCAGGGAGCGTGCATGTCAAGTTTCTAAGAAAGGCTTCCATGGTTGCACACACTGGATGTAATTGAAAGACTTAAACCAATAATAATATATTAAATCATCAGGATAGATCAATGAAAAGTTTCTTTTATTTCAAAGAAACTGTTTTCTGGGCGTAATTTAATTTATAATACAGGCTTTACTTAGGTTATATTTAGCACTTCTTTTAAATTTATAAAGTGACTTGATAGAAGCCAACAGTCTGGTTACATACTACTTTTAAGAATATGCAGCAGATTGATGTTAGCCACCGTCTAGCTAATAACTAGTTTCTAAACCATGCAGTGGCTTGGTGTTAGCCCATATTATCGGTAACGACTACTTTTAAGACTACATCGGGTCTAACCTGTAGTACTATAAGTAGTTCGTTTGAAAGATTTTAACATATGCTATTTTTTAACCGAGCTGGTCTTTTTTATGTTACACCTTTGTTGGAATTGCTCCAGAGAATTTGATCAGTTTTAAATCTAAAGTGGCTGCTCGAAATAATATTAATACACAAATTACAACTGAGTCAGGATTAACAGATTTATTGGAAGATGCAGATGCAGTTTTGCTGACGAGGGTTTTCCAGGCTTTGTAGAAACCACCGACAAGGCATGAAAAAAAGTTATGCTGGTTATGCTGCCATTTTTGCATAAAGACTCTGAGTTTACAAAACAGAAAACAGAGGATACTTAAAAAATTGCCAATGTTCTTATCCATGTTAAAAGGATCATGCAGCGATTGGGAACTCATTTCATTTTGAGTAAAATTTGAAAAAATGTATTTAAACATATTGGTGACATAGTCATATTTCTGATATGTTATTTAATTTTCATTCAAGCATTATCATTATATGTATATTTTGTGGAAAGGAATTATATGAATAAAAAGATAAATATTTTATCAACTAGGTATATATTTTAAAATAATTTCTTGTACATTTTTGTGTAAACACTTACGCCAGTATTAATTTTATGCAAATCGTTTGCTGTTTCCTTTATATTTATAATCCTAAAAAATCTTGAAAGGTTATTTATAAATTGATAAATATTAATAATTATTGCATCTACATAACACTTAAGACTTTTTAAAAAATTACAACATTATAAATGATACAATTAAAAAATAATTACCTTATCCACAGTTTCTTAATTTTCACAAAATCGACCATCTTACATAATATACAAAGCTTTTCATAAATCATAAAATTTATTAATTATAGAATAGAAAAATAATTATATCAACAGTTTCCTGATTTTTAAACAATTCACAAAACTTACAAAATATTTAATTATTTTTCTTAAATTACACGGAGAAAAATAATTCGAGAAACTTTACCAAAGTCAGTTGGGTAAACTCGGAACAAATGGACACTATGATAAAGTTTCATTTCTAGTTGGGTAAAAAGAAATTCGATAGTACCTCATTTACAAATATGAAAGTGTGACAAATTAATACCAATGTCTACCGAATTGTCCTTTAAATAATACTGTACTTGATAGTTGACATTTTAATAGACATAATTATAAAATATATAAAAAGTTAGATAAAGATGAATGAAAAGTTGGGTAAAACGATGTCGAGGATTCGGTAGAAAATATAAGAGGGCCTACAGGAAAGTCACGAGGGCATCACTGACGATCGAGAAACTTTAACTACCATTTTGATAAACCGTAAGCTTCTGAGAATAAATAAGAACTTATACCCAATCAACAGCATACAACCTATACATACACATTGGTCAGTCACAGCCAATCAGAACACTATTTCGTACACATACACATACACAATTTAGCTTAAGCAATTACATTGAATTATAATAAATTACATACGATACCCTCGTACACTTTTAACAATATTAACTATATTAAAAATCGAAAACGTTGTTGATGGGTTTCGAACCACCTAACCGAAGTTTAGCGTGTTCTATCGCCTACGACGTAAGCCTCACGACTAACCTAAGAGTTGCGATACCGGAAAAAAATCTCGACCACAAAACTGGAAGTACGAGTACGTCAGGGCCATGAAAAAAATATTTGGGGCCCGTTTTAGTAAAATTTTTTATCAAAACATTTAATTGATGAGCCGGTTTTTATGTTAATGAGAAGTAAATAAAAACATTGGATCATTTCTTATTTAAAATTTTCTAACCTTGAAACCCTCAATTATTTAATTTTAAATGTTTGCATCGTCTGCTTTGCTTAAATCTTTTTGATCTAGAATCTTCAAGCCATTAAAATTGAGCATTAAATACCTGAAAATTAAGTTTATATAAAATCTCTGAATTCAAATTAGGTTCAAATTTCAGGAATTAAATCGAATATACAAGCTAACACTCTTTACACGAATTATTAATTATACTGCATGAAACTTATGTATATGTAAATATGAATAACACACGTAATTTGAAAAAATTTTGAATATCTCCTCTTGGAATAAGTCTTTATACAAGATTTGCAATTAAAGATACTTCAATTTGTAATATGTGCAATTTTTCATGCAGTTTCAAATGTTTTTTACATCATTTAATTTTAAATACTTACAATTAAACACTCTACAATATTAAAAATGTAAAAATAAAAACGCTGGATAATTTTGAAGATCTAAACTTAAATTTTGAACTCTACATCTTCCAAATTGAAGATATTTTTATTGTGTACCATCGGAATTGAGACTTTTTCAATGGCAAAACTTGCATAATTTTCGACGTTTAATTTCAAAAATTGAAAACGTTTCAATTTTAAATATGTATAAATAAAAATTCTTAAATTTAAATTATTTTTAAGATAATAAGT
This sequence comes from Belonocnema kinseyi, assembly GCF_010883055.1. Taxonomy (NCBI): domain Eukaryota; kingdom Metazoa; phylum Arthropoda; class Insecta; order Hymenoptera; family Cynipidae; genus Belonocnema; species Belonocnema kinseyi. The sequence continues at coordinate 131,679,853 of NC_046660.1, forward strand.
CAAGTTTTCTGTAAGTCATTTTCTGTAAGATTTTATAGGAATATATTTTATTCTCTTGAATACGAAATTTATAATTGTTTAGTAATTGTCAAAAATTAAATTTTTTACCTATGCAGCCTTATTCATTTAAATGATTATTACGTATTTTACTGAGAAGTTTATACACGTATTGCCAACACATGCTCAAAATTTTTCGATATCTAGAATAGTTTTTGAAATTTGACCATTTATCATATTTATGAATTTTCATTCATCGCACTCAATACCTAAAAACGTTAAACTATTTAAGATCCCATGTGGAAATAGCCCGGGTTAGCCCTAGTACAACAAGGTTTCTGGTCGGGAACTGGTTGGGCTATGTTTGTTTTTTAAGAGCTTAGCTGTGCGCTGGTCGAAGACTCGTTAGGCAAAATTTATGTCAAAATCCCAGTCGGGGGCTGATTGGGCTCTGATCGGGCAAATCTTATGATCGAATGCTGAGACGGTAGCTGGCCGGACACTAATTGGCAATAATAAAATTGTTAAACTTTGTATTTAACTTAATTTATATCAATCTTTAACGTTGTAAAATAGTATAAAACTCCTAAAAACGAAACCTTACGCGCAAGTTGAAAAATTTTATTATAAAGAAATTGTCAACATTCGCGAATAAATTTCTGAGTCCCGTCGTTAAAAAATTTTAATGTTTATAAAAAATTACATTTCCTTTCATTGTAAAAAGTTGTCAAGTAGTCTACAACCGGAAAAAAACAAAATATAACGCGAAGAAAAATTGTAATCGATTTAAATTATTTATTTAAAAAGTATTTTCTTGATAATCCTGTTAACAGTTTGTGTATTTTATATTTACATAACTTCGGCTTAGCGCAGTGGTTAGCACTACTGACTACTGGGCTTCAGATTTAGGTACAGATATGTAGGTTGGATACCCCGTGGCGTTCGAAATTTTATTTGTAATGTAATGTTTAAATACGCACTATATATTTACTTGAAACAGGACTATTAATATTTAAAGTCAAAATACCCGCAATAATTTTATATTAATTTTTCAAATCCTTTTTTTGCCTCTCAACGACTACGTGAAAATTGTTAATGTTATCTATGTGCTGGGTATGTGGAATTTCATATATTAGTATGCTCTAGTTCTGCAGTAAAAAAGAATCAAACTGATTCCCTATATTCAGTGACAGATGCTCTTCATACAATTGAAACCCGAATCATTTAAACCTAGAAAGGCGCCAATTGATTTCGTCTGGGCCACGGCCGGGCTCCCCGGCCATCTCCCGGCCATGATCCATAGCCGGACGCTGGCTAGCGCAGCATGACGATGCTGGCAGGATTCCGACGAGAAACCCCGGCCAGAGCCCGACTTAAAGTCGATCTCCCCGGCCAGCTCCCTACTTAAAGCCGGGCTCTCCAGCCGCAGAATGGCCAGCCCCCGACGTAAATTTCAACCTGGGATATCAACAATTTAAATTTTTAATTCCAAATTTTAATCTCAAAAAGGAATAAGGTACGAAAAACTGATGATCACGAGCATACAAGGTTTTAAGAATATAAAAAATTTATTTTACTGAACAATTTTTTTCATTTCTTACAAATAATAAATTTTCTCATGAATCAATTAAACCCAGTTTTTCCTACTTAATACGTGAAAAACAATTTTTTCATCCCATTGAATGGAAGAAAAAGCTAAAAATTACTTGGAAAACCTCTAACATGTCAAAAACTACTAAAATGGCAGCACTTGGGCTTATATCAAGGGTGTGAAATTCGATTCATGGTAATTACATTTTTAGTTTCCTACTTTAAATAAATCTTATATTATTTTGCAATCTTACAAACTAATATTTATAAATAAATACAAAAGGACAATGAGGACTGTAGGTAATTTGAAAATTCAACACCTTTTTCCGAATTAGAAAATTGGTGAATATCTTCGAGGTGCTTACTATCGGGTTTACTAAACTGTCGAATAAAGTCCAACGTAAAAAACTGAAAAGCTCGCTTGCAGTGGACAAACTTTCATAAAGTATACAGGAGATTATAACATAACCAAAATTAATTTTTCTCTAGAATCCATTTGAAACTTTACCAAACCTTTAAGTAAATAATACATTTTTGACCTAGAAAGAATAACCGAAATTTATCATTCTGTAACCGATTTTGAGGGAACTATTGTTATTGCAGAATTTAAAGTTTGCCTGACTTTACATTTGCAAACATTACTCAACAAGCATGAAACTTTATCCAATTTTTCCTGAATATGTGACAGAATAGTGTTTAAATAATTACACCACGTGCATTAATGATTACTTTTGAAAATCTTTACTGTAAATTTGGAAAATTTAATTTGCGTTATTAAAGTTTAACGAACTGACATTTATTCTTTAACATTTCACAAGACTCAAATTATTAGAATAATGTCAAACATTCTCCTTTTGGTCCATATATCCCAATTATACTTAAAAGTTCGGTAAAGTTTCCTAACAAAAATTTTCTCCGTGTACGAAATCTTATTCGTCCTTGACTGACAAAAATATCAATTACATTTAAAAAAGTCAAATAAACCACAAGTAAACATACAACAGTATCAACTGATAATGGTTTGTTTCTAATGTTGGAAACATTTTGACCAGTGAAACTGCGTTTCACACTGGTTACATTTTCTATAGATTCTTCTTTCAGCCATTTTTCGTGTAATTCAGGAAGCTAGCTTTGAAAATAAAATGATTCCCACTTGCCGATGACTCTTTTCAAAAACTGTTCATTACGATAAAGCTGGATGCGAACCCTTTGCATCGGAGAATAGATGAATAAATCACAGATATCTACACCACTTACGTGAAGTCGGATTTGACATTGCATGTGGTGTATTGAACTTCTTTTTAATTTAACATTTTCATTTTTGAATTCTATGTAGTTCATATTGCATTTTTCCCGTTCATAACGCTATTAACTGTTTGTAATATTTAAGAGCATCAGATTAATGCTCACTTCCATATCGGAGAGAAGAAGTATCTACTTTCTTTGGGTAGAGCATATCTTGAACTAACGATTCAATGGATTTCTTTACTCGTGTCTTAATACTATACACATTTTTACTCGCTGATACTCTTAAGGTCAGTTACACCAGCCCCCCTTGCCAGCCTGAAGTTTCGGGTTTTCTATAGCCCACTGAATTTCTCCCCAAATGCGCGCAAATGTGCCACCGATAAAGATTTTTGCGCCACAAAACTGTAGGAGTTATATCAGGTGTTCCGCGGGAAAAAATGTTGCGCGACATTGATAACAGAGTTATCAGCGATCAAAATGGGAGGGGGGGGGGCTGAAGTCATCTTTCTAAACTAATAACATTTTCTCAAAATCATCATATCTATATTTTATAACTTCACATGCGTTTGGAAGTGTAATTGAAGTTTTCATTGGAAAGAAGTCCTTCAAGTTAGAATTGTTTATTTAAGAATGATTACTTTGATAAGTGTATGTTTAGTTACAGTGTAGGAATAAGCTATAATATATAAGCACAAGACAAGTGACTAGGCTACTCTCATGGATTTTGAGCCGCTGAATTTGAATATGGCCTCAGAATTTCTCTTATAATTCTCAGTTTTTCCATAAATACAGAAAATAGGGAAAACCCCTAAGAATATTCTGAACATTATTTTGATAATACCAGTATCCCATGATTCAAGTCATGCATTATAAGGAAGAATATAGTTACGGGTGTCATATTATTATGTGCTGGGACTCGTAAAAAATTTGTGAAGTCTTGCACAGGTTATACAGACTTATATCGCAAAAAAGAACAAAAATGCTATATCCTTCGTAGTTTTGCGCTCTCAATCTAAATTTGAACACTATATTTTTCGGGCCGGTACCATTTTTTCCCTAGATGCAAAGGTAAGGGGGAAAGCTTAGGAATATTCTGGTCGCACAGGACGGCAAAAAAAGTCTACACGAGATAAGCGACTAGGCTAAGTTCATGAATTTTGAGCTACTTGATTTGGACCTGGCCTCAGAATTTCTTGTACACGTCACAGTTTGCCCGTAGATTAACAGAATTAGGGCAAATCTAGGGATATTCTGGACGTTATTTTGATAATGCCAGTATACGCGAAAATAGACACGTAGATATTATATTCTTAAGCGAAACTAGTTGTAGAGACTTAGTTTGTACACAGAAATTTTCTAGTGTTTCTTCTCTTCATCCTATCTGGGGTTATTCTAGAGAAATTAAAGGTCTTTTTCAGATTAAATCGATTTTTGCGGGAACAAATAAGAAAAATATCCTATCCTTTGCAGATTTGCGTGCAAAATCTAAAGGACCCCGCACTAAATGTATGGGAAAATGGCTTTCGGTGGATTTAGTTGTAACTTTATAATTTTTAAGGTTGTAAGTGCCGGATGAAATATCCGTAAAAAAATCCAAAAAAATGGACAGTTTTAGCGCTATGCGGCGCTAAGCGCTCAAGATCAGTGAATGAAACAAATTACAACAGATTTTGTTACAAAAGCGATGTCAACATAGAAACCATGGTTCAGATCGTAGTCTGTCATATTTTCGCCTACACCGTTGACTCATATAGCGCGCTTCTCAAAACGATCAAACACTAAGCGCCCAAGATTTTAACTTGACTAATTAAGCACATCTCTAAAGGCAGAAATGGTACCCAAAGTAACATTAGTAACTAGTGCGCACATACCGATAATAACATTCTACCCTTCGCCAGAGGGCCGAACGCTAAGCGCCCATGATCAGCGAATAGAACTAATCCTAGTAGCTTTAGCGACACAAGCGATGCCTGTATACGAAACACGCATCAAGAAGTGGTCAGTAACATGTTTAGCCAAACCAATGACAATGAGAGTCAACACCGTTGAGTCATATAGTGCGCTTTTCAAAACAGGCAAACGCTAAGCGCAGAAGATTTGAACTTGACTAAGAAATCACTTTTGCAAAGGCCTTTCACAAAAGAAATGACAGACAAACATTATTATCGGAATGTGCGCACTATTTATTAATGTTACTTTGGGTACCATGCCTGCCATTAAAAAAGTGATGACTTAGTCAAGTTAAAATCTTGGGCGCTTAGCGTTTGACCGTTTTGAGAAGCGCGCTATATAAGTCAACGGTGTAGGCGAAAATATGACAGACCACGATCTGAACCGTGATTTCTATGTTGACATCGCTTTTATAACAAAATCTGTTGTAATTCGTTTTATTCACTGATCTTGAGCGCTTAGCGCCGCATATCGCTAAAACTGTCCATTTTTTTGGATTTTTTTTACGGATATTTCATCCGGCACTTATAACCTTAAAAATTACAAAGTTTCAGCTAAATTCACCGAAAGCCATTTTCCCATACATTTAGTGCGGGGTCCTTTAGATTTTGCATGCAAATCTGCAACGGATAGGATATTTTTCTTATTTGTTCCCGTAAAAATCGAAAAAGCATCGTGACACTCAGAATTAACCAACGTAAAACTAAGCTAAATTTTATTCTAAAGTTGTTTAAGAGGAACGACTTTCCCTTTTAATGAGACATACTGAGAAAATATCAAGTAAGTTATTTAAAATGAACGTTCCACTAAATTAGTTAAACTTTCTCAACTCTAGAACATACTAAGAAAACATTGCTTACATTACTACACTAACTTTCTGCTTAAAAATTGAAACTTTTCTTAACAAAAGAGAATTCACTAAATGCTTTAATTAAGCAACACGCAAAGACCATAATTTAACTAAGTCACCATACATATACAATTAAATCAGTTAGCACAAATAAATTTGCATAATATGCTCCAAATAACCCAAATATATCATTAACCCCTTCGTTGGCAGAGAGCATTCGACAAAAAGTGCCCAAAATGGCAGGAAAATTTTTTATCCTGAAAATGTGTATCCTGGGGTTTTTGGGGCCACTAAATCCGAATATGAAGTCAAAATTCAGAAATACAAAATAGCGAATCCAATATGCCGGACGAAAATACAAAAAAAATGGCTTGATTTGGATAAATCTTGGTACTTACGGGTTTGTGTTATCGCTGAATACGAAAGTGAAGTCGAAATTAAACAATTTAAAATGATGGGCGAAAATATCCGCTATTTTGAGTTTTTAAAGTTTGACTTCAAATTCGGATTCAGCGTCCGCACAACCCCGTACATACCAAGATTGATCCAAATCGAGCAGTTTTTTGTATTTTCATCGACTTTATTGGATCCGCCATTTTAACTTTTGAATTTTGACTTCAGATTCGGATTCAGCGACCCCAAAAACCTCCGAGTAAGACTTGAATGCAAAATCAGAGTAAGTTAAATAGGAAAAAAGAAGATTGACGCATTATGCGTCAATGCCACAGCACAGAAAATTTTGGCGCATTTTGCGTCAATGCCAACGGAGGGGTTAACAAATAATCGAAATTATACAGTTGATCATACCGAGTACTAAGACGTATTAGTTGGAGATAAGAATCAAAAGCCACTGACGCCTACCTTTTATTTATAACATCACGTCTTTCCTTTCCTTTTACTTTCTATTCCTGTTTTGGTAGAAGTATGGGTTTCTTCAACAAATAAGTTTCCCGTCTAACGGCCAAGGCTAGACTGGACAGCGTTCTCCTGCTCTCGGCCTCCCCACTTCCATCAGTCCCGTCAGAATTGTTTTGCCAGGAGGTGTTGTCCTCTTTATTTCCACTTTCGGTTGTTACTTCCGTGTACTGGACTGGATGTCCCCCTGCTGGTGGTATGCCAGCTCGATGTTTCCTGACAGGATAGGCACGCCGGTTTGTTTTGACATGTGTCGAAATGAGCATGGTTCCGCACGTCGTAAGTAATAAGTTTGAGTTATTATACTCAAGCTGATTCCTAACTTACATCTGACTTATCCAACATTCATTCCCACACCAAATTTTCTCTCTCATTCTCATATTTAATTAAGTCATTATGAGTTAGTGTTGGCCGAAAGTATTTCATCTTTATTTTATTTATAATGGTCTAGCTAGATATGGCGGGAGAACCACAACGGGCGGCAGGCCACCACGTTATAACACCCACTCTCAGACTGACCGATTGGGTCACTTAGACCAGCAAGCGTCAGTAGTTTTTATTATTTGAAAATTTGAATGTTCGTGGACAGGCGTATACAGGTAAATCTCCAAAGAAAATTTTCATAGTTTCTACTAATCTAAGTAAGAAATCGCGAGCGTCTGAACTGAATAAGTGAAATATTGAAATACAACGAGGATCCAACCAAAATATTATGTAAATTAAGGTCTGCTATTTACCAGACTCTAAATGAAACAAAATATATGTCTGTGTTCCCACATATCGCCTTTTCCCATTAAAATAAAGAGAGGTTTTGTATACCCTTTTAACTCTTCAAATACCGAACCTGAGAGGTATCACAAAAACATTTTAATACTAACTAGGTCTCAATCAACTGCACAAAACGACTTAAGATTAACTAGAGCTCGATGAACTACATCAGAACGGCTTAAAACTAACTTGAGCTCGATGAACTACAAAATAACGGCTTAAAACTAACTAGAGGCAAAGTCCCCTCGCAGATATTTTCCCCCAAAGCCTATACATCCTATAAGCGTTTCAGGATGGCATCCGCCAGGGCCTGGATGTGGGTGTGGTCTGATATTAAGGTTAATATGACTCCTGCTTGTCCACCTGTTGCTGACGGAGTGTTAATTTTAGAGAGGAAAACTGTCTGTTGGGGAGGATTCACCAAGGCTTGGGGTGTTGGCGTAGGGCCGGGTGGCTAAGAGATTGGGAGCTCCGTTCTTGTTGGGAATAAGGAATTCCTTGGCTTTGCCTCTACCACGACGCACACCTCAGGCATTGTTTAATCCTTACTTCTGTCTTACCGCAGTAAAAACAAAAGATACCTTTTTGGAATAAGCATTTTATCCAAGCCGTACCCACTTCGCTGACAATTCTGTACGAGTTATTTGGAGGAGGCATCGGGGGTCACACAACTCTCTTCGACAAAACTGGTGGGCCGCTGGAGGGCAGAGTTCGGACTGCTGATCACGGGTCTACTCCCGTGAACTGGCCGGACCTAACAGACATCACTGAGAAGCCACTTCCTCTCGGAATAGACATGGCCACCGAGGCCGAGGGCAAACCCTCTTGACCAGTAATTTGGAATTAGATTCCAGGAAAAGAGGATGGATTCTAAGCGACCCCCCCCCCCACTCAAACGGTCTGCAAGATGGAATCCTTTAGAGCTTCGGTTGTGGAGCAGGCCTTTAAACGGGAGGTGGAGGTAACCTGAGCTGGGCCGATACCTGAGCATCGATGCTTGTAAAAGGGGAGGGAATTTCGTAATCTCTTAAAGCGAACGGAGATGATGAGCACTCCCTGGCAACGGAATTCTCCGAATCGCGCATTCTCGTTTTGCCGCCGATCCCTTCCTTTGCACAATAAATTTTCTGTCCCACCTTCGCCTTCAAAGGGGAAGAAAATTCGGAAGGGACCTCATCTTTTTCGGAGTCAGGAGCTTCGGCACGGTCCTTGTTCTTCCTCTTCCGCCCTTTCAGCTTCTGGGGGACAGCGTCTTTGGGATTGTGCCTTTGGGTCTTTCGGGATCTCCCAGAGCCAAGGCAACGCACAAGGTGCGCGATTCGGATGATCAAAGTTCTTGGAACTGATCCTCCCCCTTTGCAACTCGCAGGCTGGGTACCACCCGGGTCAACCGCGACTCCCGCGGGGCTTCCGCTTCCATTATGGGATCCCGCCTTATCTTCACTACCTGATTTTCTTGGTCTTCCCAGTCTTCTCCCTTTTTGAGTTCCTCCCTCTCTGGAACCGTGATCGAGCAATACTGCCGGTTTTGCGGTCAGCTGGGGGAGGACGGGAATGTCGCACTAGTCCATTGACTCCCAGTGCGTTTGAGGGAGGACTGGCCTACCTCGGCCTCCGGATGATTGATCTTCCTGTGTACCCCCTCCATCTCTTCACCTGCCTTACTGTTCATTACGTGCTAATTGACCAGAAGTGTTTTAAATCTTTAACAGGAGTCTTTTCGATTATATCGGAATCATCTTGGATTTCGTAAACTACTGTTGACACTATATCACCTGGTTGGTAGCGAATAACTCGCATGTTTTCTCGTATGTTTTCTCGCATGTTTGACTCTCCCGATGATAAACTAACATTCTGTTTTTATTGACCTGCTTGCCTGTAAAAAAGTACTCCTCAATCGACACAAAGAGAAAAAATTAATCAATCATGAAGGTTTTTGCGATAAATGTGGTTCTAGATGTAACTTTTCCACCGGAAAAAGAAAATTAATATTAATGGTAGACCTGGATTACCAAATAGAACGCTTATGTAGATTCAACAATGTTAAAATTGCACTGTTGCAGTTGCATTAAGGACAAACCCCCGTTAATAATGACGAAAATATTATTAAAGATTTTCGAGATGGAACTTTGTATAAGAGCGCTAATCCGACTATGGCAAACACTATATTGACGTTAAACTTTTTTCTCGATAAGGCAATTTTGAAACGCAGTGGTAAAGAGAGTTTTTGGGCTGCTTTGGTTTAAGTTAACGAAATTCTCATCTCTTTGAGATTTAAATACATAATGCTAGCAGGTGCAACGGCGACTGCTAACGAGCCTAAGTTTGATTTGATGAATTCTTTCCTAGAAGACTTCATGAAGCTAGTCGAACCATTGAGTACGCAAGGTATTGAATTGAAAATGGTAATATTCGTATACCTATTACTTTCAAAATTCTTTTTGGAATCGTTGATTCCGTTGCTCGACCTATTCTTCAATGCAGAGTTCAATATAACGGGTACTACGGGTGTGGCTGGTGTTACCAAAATTGATTTTATCGTAACTGTGAGATATCTTTTTGAACCAGACTTCAGACTCAGATTACACGAATCTCATGTAGAAGATGTTTTTAACTTTTAGCAACATCTACTGGCGATATGAAATCCTAGAAACGTTCGGGAAAGTTTCATAAACGGAGTCAAGGGTGCATCTAGTTTGCTCAATCTTACTCAATTTTTCGATATGGTCTCGAGCTTTCTACTAGAATATCTGCATAATATTCCTCGCTGTGTAGTTGAACAGCTTTGGGACATATGGGTTAAATTTCGTTTTTTATCCACTCGGGATGTGCAATATGTAAATAAAATGATGAATATGAGAGAAGCGGTTCTCGAAAATCACAAAGTTCTGCGAGGGTTTTCGTGTAAAGCAAAGTGGAAAGCTCCCGAGTGGCGATCCTGGTTACCTTTTTTTGGGTATTCCATGCTTACGAGATTATTTGACTGCAAATTGTTTATAGAATTTCGCATTACTTGTTAATACTGTTTTCACCCTGTCGAAGACGGAAATCACAAAGGAAGAATTAGTTCTTTGCGAAATGGATATGATACAGTTTGTTGGAGAATTTGAGATTCTCTATCGGGTTGAACAAATGAATTTTAATGTACACGTATTATTGCATATTGTCGAATCTGCTCGTCGCTCAGGCCCTCTCTGGGCAACTTCTGATTTCTGTTTCGAAAGTCATTTACATGTTATAAAGCAGTTTGCATTAGGTCTTAAAGAACAGTTGATGCTGAACGATATGGGCGCCCAAAAGAGGTCACTACACCAGAAAATGTCGAAAAAATCCATGATATGATGTTATCATCATATCGTGCATTCAGTATTGGGCATGAAGAAGCTCTGCGCGCGATGGGTGCCGCGTTTGTTCACAGTGGACCAAAAACGAATTCGTGTGACAACTTCCCAGCAGAATTTGGCATTATTTTCGCGTAAGCCGACCGAGTTTTTGCGCCGATTCATAACCATGGATGAAACCTGGATCCACTACTACACTCCTGAGTCAACGCAACAGGCAAAACAGTGGGTTCCACCGGGCCGAAGTGCTCCGAAGCGTCCAAAAACGCAACAATGGGTCGGAAAGGTTATGGCCTCCGTATTTTGGGATGCACATGGCCGAAAAACGACCGCATTTGAAGAAGAAAAAACCGGTTTATCATCACGACAATGCGCCTGTGCATTCATGCTTAGTTGCACAAGCAAAATTGCATGAAATCGGCTTCAAATTGGTTCCTCAGCCACCGTATTCACCAGACCTGGCCCCCAGCGACTATTACTTGTTACCTAACCTAAAGAGATGGCTCACCGGTAAGCGTTTTTACTCAAATGAGGAGCTCATAGCTGAAACTGAGGCGTATTTTGGAGACATTCCGATTGAGTACTTTTCGGACGGTATCAAAAAGTTAGAAAATCGTTGGACTTGCTGTATCGACCTAATAGGAGAGTATGTTGAAAAATAAAACCGACTTTGGCCAAAAAAACGTCTCCGTACTTGATTTTTCAGGGACTTATCAGACTGCCTAGTAGTATGGGAGCTAAATGCTCGGGGTGTGCATGGCACGCCCTGTAGCTATCATCGGGAATGTCTTGGCTCAAAATGTGGCGACGGTATGTTAAGGTGGAAATGACACCGT
>NC_046660.1:131691447-131724329 GCF_010883055.1 Belonocnema kinseyi
TGGACAATTGTCCGCGACTGCCTATTTATTTTTGTAACCATATTCAGCAGAAACCCTTGGTACAGGGACCCTCTATCCGCAACCCGAGGACGCGTTCGGTATGTATTTGAACCACATTTTCTTTCACAAATGTATAAAGAGTAAGTAATTTATTATTGGAAAATGCAGTATTGTAAACCATGCAATCTGCCAGTCAACAATCAGTCGTTAATTAAGTAACCAAGCAAAGATTTATCTGTAAGGGGCCGTTCAAGTATTACGAAAAGCATCAAATGGGCTTGGGGAGGGGCAAATTTGTTTGGAATTGCGTTGCCTAGTACTTGAACTGTCTCTAAAACACAAAAGAATATTGCTTACTTTAGTTATTATTTATATAATCTATCAAAAATTAGAGTGATTGAAATTGTAAGCAGTGTGTTAGAGATAGAATAAACATAAATTCTCTTCCCGAAAACTTATTTTTTAATTTTTGTTTTAAATAATAAAATAAAGAATGTAGTGTATAAAATAATATTATTAACACAAAATTCTCATGTCATCAGAAATGTAAAAAAATGTTTTTAAGATACATTCTTTACTGTAAAATTTATTTTTTAAAATGCTTTTTTTAAATTCACTGATGTGGGAATTTGTTCGAATACATTTTTTACAAATATTTTAAATAAGTAAGTCCCATTTTGCTTCTTTGCGTTGGCGCGTCTTCGATTGAAAACAGTTAGGAACATTTGTAATAGAACCATAACCTCTACTCACAATGGAAATCAATTTAAATTGATTGACAGAACGGTTTACCGATTATTAATGATTTGAAACGATTGAATTTTTTGTCCACTACCAATGCCATTAAACAAAATCTCTTTATCTCGCCGACCCGACAAACATCGTTTTATACATGAATCTGACCCAATAAACACCGTTAAATCTCTTGAACATTCAACTTTACAAAACCTTTGTTCATTATGCTTATTTTTCGGCCTGCTGGCCTGCAAAAAATTGACTTGCTTACACTTCTATTTCTTTCACCGAATTTTCTTACAGCTATCTCTTACAAATTACCATCCATCCACATCTTATAACCAATCCGCTCGCTTCTATATGCTAACCTTCCTCGCTGCGCCTCGCCCCGCCTCACACGCATGTCTCTCTTTCCTCGCTATGCCTCGCATTTCTAGCCTCTCTCTCCGCGGCTAATGTCTAATACTTAATTACTATTTACAATACTTACAGTTTTCTTATATCTACCTCCTCTTCTAATAACAATTGTCTTTTACATGTAATTGCGAAACTTTTCATTTGGCTACCAGATTAACACTGTTTGAGTTATTTTTCCGCCAACGCATTTGCTAGAAGTTTAAAAACTAAAAAAGATAATAATAACCTCAGGAGACTTTCCTCTATTGATGCCATTATCCAAAATCTCATTATCTCACCGACCCAATAAAAACCGTTTAATGTATGAATGTGACCCAATAAACGCCGTTAAATTTCTTGAAAATTCAGCCTTAAAAACATTCGTTTATTATTTTTTTTTAACATTGGGCTCTGTTAAATGCAGCGAAGCCCAGCCTTGTGTGAAGCCAAAAATGCACAAGCAAGAACCCGAGCACTCCCGAGTTGAATTCTGCGAAGACAAGCCTCGTGTAAAGCCGAAAATGCACGAGCTGAAACCCGAGCTCTCCCGACTCAAAATCAATTTTTACACACAAAAAAATTTTATTAACAAAATAGACAAATTTTCAACGAAAAACGGTTACATTATCATTTTAAGAAATCAATGTACGACCAAAAAATTTTCAGCAAAATAGTTTAATTTCCAAAAACTATATGAAGTTTTAAACATTTTATACCAAAATAAAAGAAGTTTCACCAAAAATGCATTTTCATCCAAACAAATGAATTCTTTATTAAAATTGATGAATTTTTAAACAAGAAGAATAATTTTCTACAAAAAAAAAGAATTTTTGACTGAGGAAGTTCAATTTCCTAGAAAAAAATGCAACCAAAAATGATACAATTAAATTTTTAGTATAAGAAAATGGTTTTTCAACAACAAAAAATCGAGTTTTCGACAAAACATTTAGATTACCAACTGGAATAGTTATTTTAAACTATTTTAATTTTTAAATAGTTTCATTTTCGATGAAAGAAATGAGTTTTCAACTGAAAAATGATTTTAAACAAACATACCATGGAATTTCCAATAGAATAGTTCAATTTTTAAACATATAGTTAGATTTTCATTTAAAAAATTGTTTTTCAAACAAAACTGGAATGGAATAAATTCTGAGAGAAAATTAAAAAAAAGCACATTTTTTAAAAATTATTTCGTATTTTTTCTATATTATATAATTTTAGAAAAAATAAGGAATTTAATTCTTATTCAGCCTTCTTGTGCAATTTTGTTGCACCATTTTTTTGTATGTTTATGTTGGTTTGTAAAATTTGCTTTCAAATTTTAGTAAGTTTACGAGATATTAAGAAATTTTGACTCGATTAAAAAATAATTAAAACTTGCAAAAAAATCAGGAAAAATTTCAATAATTCTTAAAAAGTAGAAGATTAGAAGGTCTGACAATATTAAAAAAAGAATTATTTTTCTAATCATCGTTTGAAAATTTTTAATAATTTTTATTTACAAAAATGTACTTTCATTTCAAGGAGATAAAATTATTTTTCCTAAAATTCCTACGAAAAATTCAGAACATTATATAAGTCAGGTTTTTGACATCTTGAATGCTTTTTTAAAATTTTAAGAAAAATGTAGTAAGTTAAAAATATTTTTTTGGAATTTATTTTGTTTTAAACGCATTAGAAATATTTAAACACTTGAAAAAATTTCTCAAAATACAAAAATGTTGCACAATTTTTCTTTGAATTTGGTGTGGAAAGGAATTTCATTAAAAAATGTGTGGGATTTTCTGAAAAAAGAGCTGCATGAATTACTGCACTTTCTTATTTTTATATTTTAAGTTTATTTTAATCTGCTTACGTTTAGTGAAAAATCATATGCTCAAAGCGATAAGGAAAATATCTATTTCTCCAACTTCAACTACAATTTGAAAGGCGATTCATCATAGTATTTTACTAACTAATGGATATATTTTTATAATTTTATTCCTGAAATCTATTCCCTAAGGTCAAACATGGTACACAAACATCATGAAGTTTAAAAAACACCAACTATTTACAAGATTCTTAAAAATAAAAATCAATGTGTATCATATTTAAATAAATTTTGGCAATATTGATCAAATAATTATTAAAATCGATTAAAATGCTACAAAGGCTTATCTTTATAATTTTTTTTTCTTTTTATAACAATGAGATATTTCTTTATAAAATAAATTTTGTTGCATTTATTTTACAATTATGTACAATCAATTTTCTATGACAATTATTTTAAAATAAAAATAAAATTGTAAAAGCTAAATTTTGTAATTTTCAGATCAGTATTTTAAGGCATTAAAGATTTTGTAAAGACTTCATACACAATAAAATAATTATTATCAATTTGTTTATAAATTTATATGTAAATAATTATTATAAGATTCTTAAGAAAATTAAAAAAAAGATTTCTGAATATATCAGATGCGTCAGAAAAGATCCTAGGATATTTTAAACACATTTTATTTTTACTTCATAGGATTTTAAAAAATATTAGGAAAGTTTCTTATCTATTGAAAACATTTTGAATTCTTCAAGATATTGGTAACTCTCTCGAGTATTTATCAAAAATTAAAGAAATCATTCGAAATGTTGAAAAAATTTTCCTTATAATCTTCTAAATTTTCCCAAGAATTTGAAGAAACTTTGTTTATTCTCCTGAAACATTTCGAGATTCTTTTTAAGTTCCTAAAGTTTATCTTGCGTTTCTAAGACACTTCTAAAGTTAAAATTTCTTTGAATCTCATCCAGTCTACTAAATACTTCCTGAATTCATTTGATTATTTACTTTATTAAACTTTTAATCTTGTACAATTAAAGCATTTTTCTTTAAAATCTTTGACCCTCTTCTTTTAAATTTTAGGAAATCGTTTGATATGTTTAAAAATTTGCTGAAATTTGTTTGAAGTACATTTTTTAAAATAAAAAATTATTAAAAAGTTTCACACGATTATCAGAAAAATTATTCTGTTTCTTTTATATAATCTTGTCAGACCTTCCAATCTCTAATCTTTAAAAATTATTCAAATTTTTACTGATTTTTTTGTTAATTCTGCAAAATTTAAAAAAATGCCTTTAAAGTTTTTCAGATGCTTTGAGAATATTTGAAATCTTTTGCAATGTTTTGAGATATTTAAGAAAATTATCTTTTCACATTACTTGTTGGAAATAAAGAATTATGTTAATTATTGCTTTAAAAATCTTTACAAGTTTTAATTATTTTCGAATCGTTTCAAAATTTTTGAATATCTCTTAAACTTACTCAAATTTGAAAGAATTATGTTCCTTAATTTTTCTAAAGTTAAGTAATATAGGAAAATTACAAAATTTTGTTTCAAAATGTTTTACGTACTTTTTACACATTTCAGGAAATAATAAAAAATGTTTTGTAATCTTTTTTCAATTTTAAGTTAGAATTCATTCCAAAACAATTATTTACATTTTTTCCCCAAGGAGTTTCTTTCATTATCTTTCATTATCTGAAAGTCCTTCGTTTATCGACTCTTATAATTATTTTTTCATTTTGCATACATATATACTATATCTTATCAAAATTTAATATAAAAATCTTAAATATTAAGTTTATTTAAATCTACAATTTTTAATGTTTCCAACTTTTTATAAATAATTCTACAAATTTTATGTGTAATTAAAATAAACTTTTTTAAAATCTCACCCAGCTCATTACAAGTTATCTTTTTTTGAATTTTCAAAATTTATGTAATTACTTATTCTGATAGGAAATAGTTGAACCTCTTGCGATTAAAATCGGGGATTCTGCTTGAGAAAAAATGTGCTGAAAGTCATTAAAAAAAATCATTCGAATTTTAATTTTAAAGACTGATAATTGTAAACAATTTTCAGGCGCATCTTTCTTATTCTTCCACAAAAATTTTTAGGTTTTTAATTTTTTTAATCAGTTTATCCTACGTTTCTAAAACTCCTATGAATTTTAAATTCTTTTTTAATCTCAACAATTCTACTCAATATTTATTCAATTTATTTGATTATTTACACTTTTAACAAATTTGTAATGTTATCAAATCAAAGAATCTTGTCAGGTCTTCTAATCTTTAAAAGCTTTTCCTGATTTTTCTTATTTGGCAAAATTTAAAAAAAATTATCCTTAAAATTTTTTAGATACTTTGAAAATTTTTGACGTATTATTGAATGTTTTGAAATGCTTTAAAATAATGTCCTAAAATTAATTTTGCGAAATAAAAAATTATTTTAATTATTTCTAGAACCTAAAATTATTTTTTCCATTTTCGGGAAAACTTACAAAACTCTTAAAAAATCTTTACAAGTTTTAATTATATTTGAATCCTCTTAAAATTTCGGAATATCTCTAGAACTTATTTAAATTTGAAAGTAGATTTTTAAAGCAACATATAATTTAAAAAATTGTGTAAGAAAATTGCACAAGAAGGCCTAATAAGAATTATGTTCCTTAATTCAAGATGTGAAAAAATTGACTCATAATCTTTTAAATTTTTCCCAGGAATGTTAAGAAAAATAGTTTTACCTCCTTGAAATATTTCGGAATTCCTGTAAAGTTTCTAAAGTTTAGGCTTGAATTCTTTAAAAATCTAATTTTCTAACAGAATTTAAGTTTAAAATTCGATTTAAATCGCTTCAATTCTTCTTAATATTTCTTGCATTTACTCGATTTCGATCTATTTATCATATTCTTCCCAAATTGAGACATTTTGCTTTAAAATCTTCTTCAGTCTTCTTTCAAATTTTAGGAAATCCTTTCACATGTTTAAAACCCTTTTTTAATATTCTCATAAAGTACGTTTTTTAAAATAAAAAGTCATTACAAATTTTCCTACCAATCTTGAAAAAGTTCTGTTTCTAATCTTTTCGGACCTTCTAAGCCTTCTAATCATTAAAAAATATTCAAATTTTTCCTGATTTTCTTTGAAATTGGGCGAAATGAAAAAGATTGCCTTAAATTCTTCAGATTCTTTATTGACCATTTTAAATATAATTTAAAATGTATTGGAATTTTCTTAAATCAAATTAAAAAAAATATATATTAATTATTCGTAGAAACCTAAAAGAATAATTTTCATTTTCATGAAACCTTAAAAAATCTTTACAAATTTTAATTATTTTCAAATCGTTTCAAAATTCCTTAATATATCTTAAACTTACGCAAATTTAAAAGCACGTTTTTTAAACCAAAATAATTTTTTTTTAAATCTACAACAAAATTGCACAAGAAAGCTTCAGAAGAATTAGTTTCCATATTTTTTTTTTTATAGAACATAGTAAAATGGCCTGAACTTTAATTCTCTTGACACCTGCGAAATTCAGTGTACTTAAAAACTCCTCCAAATAGTCGGGCACCGAGAACGAATCGTGAAGTCGGGGAGGCTCGGGCTCGTGCATTTTTGGCTCTACAGGAGGCTGGCCTACGCAACATGTAACAGAGCCGACTCACCGACACGCTACGTTTGAATGAGTCGCTCCTAGGTGGGAGAGTGGTGGGGGCCGAAAAATCCCACGTTCTGGAGACACTGTACGCAACTATTTCAGTTTGATAATACCTTGGACTAATAAGCTGCACATAAATGAAAATTTTGGAGGTAAAAGAGTGAAACTAGATCTCTTCATTTAATTCGTAATTTTATGGGTTTGAGTACAGAACCGACGTTATAGCAATACCGAACTACATCGATTAAGTAAGTATTGACATAGAGCAGTTCTTCATGTAGAACTCGCAACATTCATAAGTTGAATATCAGCTGTTCTACAGCATCGAGCACACACTGTTCAACTTTTGTATCAGGTACCAAATGAAATTTGAATCACAGCGCTTCGGCAAGATAGAACTTTTACGATTCAAAATACTCGACGGGCTTCATTTAAACAACGACCAGCAACGATTCTAATCATGCGACAACGGAGCAGTTTCACGTATGAAATGCTTGCATTGAAGTATCAAGCAGCGCTAAATCGGGCAAAGCGAAACCCGACCCGTGCAATGTTTTCATACACGGCTGAAAAAAGTCGCTGAATCGCACGGATAAGTGAATGTTTATCGCTCTGCAACTGAAGTGTGTTATCCCACATCTTTATAGGTGCAAAGTTCAGTGTCGAACGTGAGAGCGTACATTTTTTCATCTCAGCCAGATCGATCATTGACAGTTTGTTCATCGTTCCGGTGCGGAATACGGTGTGAAGTGTTTATAAAAGAGGCGGTATAGCATCGTCGGTGAGTCGGCTCTGCTACATGCTGCGTAAGCCAGCCTCGTGTATAGCCGAAAATGCATGAGCAAGAACCCGAGCCCCCCGCCTACGGTTGGTAAAGTCGACTTCGACTTTGGTCGAAAGTCGACTTTCACGGTCCAAAAGTCGACTTTTCACAATCCACTTTGCGCTCCCGAACTCGACTTTTTTCACTTGATTTTTCGACTTCTTTCGGCAAATTATGCTTACTGCCGCGCGTTAAATCCAAAATAAATTTTCAATTTACTTTCAAGTTGTTGCTGTGCGAGACAGAGCAGTCAAGCTATTCGCGCGTGGCCCACCCAAACACAAAGCGCGAAACAATCTCGTGCAAGGCTGCTACTTGTCCATGCCAGTACACAGTGTGGTTAAATGAGGGAACCGCATAGTGGGATGTAATCAGAAAACGAGGTTCAAAATGACATTTAGAACGCAATTCTGTACCGATTTTAAATTTTTTGTCAAATTTAGGACTAAATTTTTCAGAAAATAGTGAGAGTAGATTGTAATTTTTTTTGTTTCAATATTTATTATTTGAATGCAAACAAAGAAAAAAATGTTGATTTTCTGAATTTCATTTTTTTCCATCTAGACAAAATTTTTTTTATACTTCTCGTCCCTTGGATTTAATGCACAGGGGTATAAAAAATAAAAATATATTGTCAACTTATATAGTTAATTGTTATAAACAAATTGTACTAACAAATAATCGACATTCGTCTTTATAAAATAAAGAAATAACATTTAATCCTAAATTTCAATGTTAACGTATCATCCTAACGATGCAAGCAAGCGATGTCAGAGCAGAAATATACTTTAAAGAGGAATAACCCCTAATGTCAAGTATTTGTTGTACAATTTGTTTACATTAAAATAAAAATAAAATAAACAAACAAAATAAATCTACTATCACCATTCTCTGAAAAATGTAGTCCTGAATTTTTCAGTAAACAAAATCTAAAATCGATGCATAATTGCATTCTAAATGTCATTGAGAACCTTGTTTTCCGATTTCACCCCACTCTGCACAGTGAAAAAAAGTAACGTTTAGCCAAAACTATTGTAGGATGTAACTAAAAATAACAAAATCTGCAGTACAAAAAAGTCGAGAAAGTCCACTAAAGTCGACTT
Source organism: Belonocnema kinseyi (assembly GCF_010883055.1). Lineage (NCBI taxonomy): Eukaryota > Metazoa > Arthropoda > Insecta > Hymenoptera > Cynipidae > Belonocnema > Belonocnema kinseyi. Next base: position 131,699,980 of record NC_046660.1, read on the forward strand.
TAAGTCTCGATTAATCGATTTGAAAGTCTAAAATTTCAAAGTCGATGGTAAAGTCGAAAGTCGACTTATTGTTCCGACTTTCTATCCCTACCCCAACTTCGCGATTCGTTTTCGGTGGCTAACTGGCTATTAGGAGGAGTTGTTAAGTAAACTGAATTTTGCAGGGTGTCAAGAGAATGAAAGTTCATGCAATTTTGCTATGTTATATCATTATAGAAAAAAATAATAAACTTCATTCTTATTAAACCTTCTTGCGCAATTTTGTTGTACAATTTTTTTATGTTTAGGTTGGTTTACAAAATTTCCTTTCAGATTTGCGTAAGTTTTACAGATATTGAAGAATTTTGAAATGATTCGAAAATAAATCAAACTTGTGAAGATTTTTTTTTTAATTTTGTAAAGTTTAAAGGAAATAAAAAAAATTCTCTTAGGCTTCTACGAATAATTAATATAATTATTTATTTTGAAAAATTAATTTCAAGGGATCATTTAAAAAGATTTCAATCAATCTTAAACGATGTCAAAAATTTTCATTGAAGAATCTGAAAGATTTCAAGGCAACCTTTTGAATTTTTCCAAATTTAAAAGAAAATCAGGAAAAATTTGAACAATTTTTAACGATTAGATGGCTTAGAAAGTCTGAAAAGACTAGAAACAAAACCTTTTCAAGATTCGTGTGAAAATTGTTCTTAATTTTTTATTTAAAAAAATGTACTTTAAGAGAAAATTAAAAGAACTTGCGTTTCCGGCATGAAAGTGTAAAGTAGTGGGAATTGTTGATGCTGAGTTTTTCTGATATTGTGGTGAAATTTGGAGTGAGTGGATTGTGGAAGTGTGTAGAAGGGTGTGGATGTGAGAGCTTATTTGAGGAATTGTGAGATTGAAAAGGGGAGGTAGATATTTTGGAGGACTGAGAGAGATTTGTGTGGAAGTTTGTCTGAAGATTTGTGACAGGGTCAGAGCACTGTGTTGATCGGGTTTATAGTAGCAGGGTTGGGTAGCGACAAAGAAAGTCGAGACAGGTACCACATCGTGACAGTAGATGGAGGCAGGGAAGCATAGAAGGCGGGAGAGTTTGAATTTGATTCATGGCCAGCGGAGCGAGTATCTCCGCGGAAGAAACAGATCTAGATCAGGAAGTGTTCAGTACGCCGAAAAAGGAGATCAAGGAAAGGAAGGCAAGTGGGAAGTATAAGAAAATTATGGAAAAGGAAAGATTAAGAACAAAAAGCGTAGGTTAAATTCAGGTTTTTATCAAAAGAAAGGGAGGGGAAAGGGAAAGCAGTGAAGAGAAGGAAGATATCGGAGCGAGCGTGAAATATCAAAAAATGTTCAGATTGCTGCCGGAAAAGCAGAGTTGATAGGGATGCGTGATAATAGTAAGGGGGCTGACGGACGCGGAGATGAAAGTAAAGTTACGATAAAAGAGGAAAGACTAAATGAAATTCATGAAGTGATGATAGAGGTAATGGGGATTTATGAAGAAAAGCAGTAGAAAGGGGAGAAAACAAAAGCTAGAAAAGCAGGAAGAAGATAATAATAAAAAGGTAGAGGAGATGCAAGGTAGGATGAAGAAACTTGAAAGCTCGAACCGACATTGTCTTGGGGGCAAGAGTAGGAATCAGGAGATGGAAAGGCTGAGAGAAATAGAACAAAGAATAGAAAGGAAAGAGAGGAAAGAGAGGGAAGAAAGAAAATTAAACATAGTGATAAAGGGTATAAGATTAGAGGGGAAAGAGCTGAAGGGAGGGGTGGACGAAGTACCAAAAGGATTTTTGCTATGGTAGAGATACAGGAAATGCGAAATATAGGAAGGGAAGTGCAAAGAGGGGAGATAATGTTACTGGTGTAATTAAAGAAATGGGAACATAAGAGGGAGGTGATGACAAAGAAGAGGTTATTATATGGAAGTCCAGAGAAAATAGAGGATGATTTGACATGGGTAGAAAAAAAGGTGCAGTATAAATTGAGGAAAATAGCCGACGATGAAAGAAAAAAGGGAAAGGGAATATGGGTTAACTGTGGGAGAATACAGATAGACGGAGTGTATTGGGATTGGGATGATGAAAGGGAACAGATAGAAAGAAATGGGGTGCAGGGAAACTAGGAAATGAAGGAACAGGGGATTCTAGATTAAGATATAGTAGGAAGGAAAAAAAGATGAGAAACGAAAGTAGGGAGAATAGAAGATTTGTTACTGGAATATAGCAGGATTGGAGATAAAGGATAGGGATTTTATGAGAAATTTGACACAATAGGATGTAGTGATAATGATGGAGACGTGGCTAGATGGATAGGAATGGGAAAGGGTAAGGGGAAGGTCGCCAAGCGATTGCAAATTGCAAGCGCTAAATGCAAAGAGGAAGAATAAAAAGGACAGAGCAATGGGAGAAATGATAAAGGGAGCAAGGAATGAATGTACAACAGGGAAAGATAAGAAAGACTGGAAAGAACAAAAAGAAGGATTATTAGTAGAAAAGGTAATGATGGGAGCAGCGAAATTTAAGGTAGTGGGATTTTATGTGAACGGTGATATGCAGGAGAAATCAGAGGAGATGAAAGAAATGGTTGAAGAAAATGAAGAAGAGAGTAGGCTGATTGGGGATTTCAATGCGAGAACAGATGACAGAGAAGGAAGAGAATGAGGAGAAGAGGGAGGAAAAATTTCCAAAGAGAAGGTACTAAATAGGGACGGAAAAAAGTTGTTGAACAGCTTGCAGGAATGGGGATGGTATATCTTAAACGGAAATATAGAAGGAGATGAAGAAGGAGAATATACACGTTCAGGAGGTGAAAGGGGAACGGTAATTGATTATGTGATAGTAAATGTTGAGATAAGAGAGAAGGTTAAAAAAGTAGAGGTAGGTGATTATGTTGATTCGGATCACTTTCCCTTAATAGTGACATTAGAGGGACAAAAAAGCAATAGCAATATGAATAAAAGGGGAGCAAATGTAAAAAGTGTAGGAAAAGGTGATTGGCCAAGGGAAGGAAAGAACAGTTTAGAGAAAAGGTTAGAAATATCAAAATGGGAGAGGAAAATGTGGACAAGGAGATGGAAAAATGATAGGAGAAATAAAAATAGGATTAGAGTGCACAAGCAAAAATGAAGTTAGTAAAGGGGGGAATAGAAGTGGGTGGGATGAGCATTGTAAAGAGAAAAAAAAGAGGTCAGAAAGAAATTAAGAAAGTGGAGGAAAGAAAGAAGCAGTGGGCAAGGATATAGGAAAAAAAAAGAAAGAGTATACTGAGTTGTGTTATCAAAAGAAAGAGGAAGAAAATAAAAGGTTTTAGGAAGAGTTGGAGAAGGCTAGGATAGAAGGGGTATAAAAGGTTGTAAATAGAGAAAGAAAATGAAGAAAAAGAGTAAACCAAGATATTGAAATGGTATAATGGAAGAAATAGTTTTTGGATTTGCTGGGAGAAGTAGAGAGAAAAGTTATGAAGGGAGGAAAATATGGTAGAGAAAGAGATGAGGAAGAGGGCATATCAAGCGAAGAAATAGTTAAGGTTTTAGGAATAATGGATGATGGAAAGGCACCTGGTGTAGACGAGATTCCAAATGAAGTATGGAAATATGGAGGGGAGGAACTGGAGGAATTAGCATGGATAATGTGTAATAGAGTATGGAGAGGAGAGGGGTGGCCAGAGTTATGGAAAGAAGGAGCAGTTATACCAATCGTAAAGAAAGGAAAAGTAGAGTAGGTTAAAGATTATAGGAAGGTGACGTTGATGCCAACACTGTATAAAGTATATGTAAATATTTTTTCGGAGAGATTGAAGATAGAAGTTGAAGAAAAAAATATCGAGTCACCGAATCAGACAACGTTTAGAAAAGCAATGGGGGTAATGGACAACATCTATGTTCTGAAATATCTAGTAAATAAGAGAATTAAATGGGAAAAGGGGGCAATGGTAGCAATGTTCGTGTACTTAAAGGCGGCGTTTGACTCATTAGACCGAGGCGAAATGGAAAAAGTTATGTTAAAAAGGAGGATAAGAGAGGAATTAATGAAGAGAGTAGCAGAAATTCTTAGAGTGACAAAAAGCAGGGTAAATGTAGGAGAGCAAGTAGGAGATAGTTTTTGGTTGGTGAGAGGTGTGAGACAAGGATGTCTTTTGAGCTCACTTTTATTTGATTTATTAATATCAGACTTGAAAAAAGAAATGAGGAGAAAATGTTGGAAAGGAGTTAGGATAGGGAAGGAAAAGATATATACACTGGTATACGCAGACGACATAGTGTTGATGGCAGAGGATGAAGAAGGGATAGCGGAATTAATTACAGGACTAGAGAAATACTTAGATGGGAAAAAGCTAAATGTAAATGTGGAAAGAACAAAGATAATGAGGTTTAGAAAAGGAAAGGTAAGGAAGAAACAATGGGCAGGTAGATGGAAGGGAATAAAGTTAGAAAAAGTAAAAGACTTTAAATATTTGGGATATATCTTGCAAACGAATGGAGATCATACAACATATATAAGAGAAAGAATAAAAAAAGCAGCAGGGGTAATGAAACAGATATGGGGAATAGGAAAAAGAAGGTCAAAACATTGGAGAAGGAGAATGTGGTTATTGTATACGCTGGTATGGCCGGTATTAGGTTATGGAGCAGACATATGGGGATGGAAAGAAAGGAAAGATATTAAAAGATTACAAGAGAGGTATATAAAGTGGACACTAGGGTCAAACTGGAGGACGCTAGGATATATGGTGAGAGAAGATGCGCAAAGGGATAAGTTAAGTATTAGAGCGGGAAAAAGGGCATGGAAATTTGAGACGAAGCCGAGGGAGGGAAAGGGAGGGGAGTTGACGAGAAAGTGTTTGATGGAGGTACAAGAGAGGAAAGGGAGGGCGATCGAATTAACGAGATAGAAAGAAGAAAGGAGGTAGTTCTTTAATGATAGAGAAATAGCATACGGGACTGGAATAAACTATGAAGAATTGAAAAAAGGTGGAGGGAAAGAACATTAATAGAAATATGGGTGATGATTGAGGAACTAAAACACAATAAATGGTATAAGATGATAAAAAAGGAAGGAGTGTCAAAGTATTCAGAAAAGGGATGAGGAGAGAGAAGGTGGAAGAGAATAGCAAGATTTGGATTCGGAAACTAGGTAAGGGAGGGGATGTACTGGGAAAATGAAGAGAAGATAAAGTGTAGAATATGTGAATGGGAGGAGGAAACATGGGAGCATGTATGGGAAGGTTGTAGGAGAGGAATGGAAGATAAAGGAAGCTGGCAAGTGAATGTGGTCAAGATTCTAGGGGAGGATGCATTAGGAGAAGAATGGATTTAGGAGTTGGAGGGTACTGGAGGAGCGAATGAAAGAGAATGAAAGAATGCATGTGAAGAAAGGCAAATGGAGGTATAAAAAAGTGAAAGAAAAAGGAAACAGAAGTCGCTTGGATTAGAAACGTAAAGATTGTAAGTAATGGTAAGGTAAAAGTTAAGTAGCCTAAGATGCGTTTGTTTTTTCATGCCCTCTCTCGCTTGCACTCTCGCTTTCGTTCGCTCACTCGTTTTCTAATAAGTCCTAAACTGCGCTATCGCAGGAAATAGAGATAAGAAACTAGATATAAGACTTATGTAAATAGTTGTAAATAATTGTATATATAGAAAGGATAAAATTGAAACAAAAAATATAGATATAAGCGGAAAAATGGTAAGAAATGGAATTCATGCAAACCCTTAGGGGACACATTATGAATAAAAAAGAGAAAATTAAAAAGGGTTTTTAAACTTATAAAAGATTTCAACAAATTTAGAAGATGAGTGTGGAAGATTTTAAAGAAAAATATTTTAATTTGGTAAAATTAATAAATAAAAATAAATGAAATCAAGTGAATTCAAGAAATATTTAGAAGAAAGGGAGAGGTGCGAATTGAATTTTAAACTTAAATTCTGTTATAAATTTTCATTTTTAAATATTAAAAAAATAAACTTTAGGAGGTTTAAAGGAATTCCGAAAGATTTCAAGGAGATAAAATTATGTGTTTTCAAATTTCATTAGAAAAATTTAGGAGATCATAAGTCAATTTTTTTCATCTTGAATTAAGGAACATAATTCTTATCAAACCTTTTTGTGCAATTTTGTTACACAATTTTGTTAAATGCGTGATGCTTTAAAAAATGTACTTTCAAACTTTAGTCAGTTTAAGGAATATATAAAAATTTTGAAAGGATTTAAAAATAATTAAAACTTTTATTGATTTTTTAAAAATTTCGTAAGGTTTCACTGAAATGGGAAAAAATCTTTAGATTACTAGCAATAATTAAAATAATTTTTTTTTTTTTGAAAAACTAATTTCAGGATATTATTTTAAAATATTTCAAAACATTACGAAACATTAAAGAAATTGTCAAAGAATCTGAAAAATTTTAAATGCAATTTTTTTTATTTTGCGGAATTTAAAAATATCAGTAAAAATTTTAATAATTTTTACAGGTTAGAAGATTAGAAGGTCTGACAACATTAAAAAAATATTATTTTCCTAATATTCGCGTGAAAATTTTTTATGATTTTTTATTTTGAAAAATGAACTTTAAAAGAAAATTAAGGAAGACTTTTAAAAACATTAAACGATTTCCTAAAATTTCGATAAAGAGTGTAGAAGTTTTTAAAAGCAAAATGTGTTAATTCGGCATGATTAAAAAGGTAAAAAATGTAAATAATCGAATAAATTCATGATATATTTAGTAGAATTAATGAAATTCGAAAATAATTTAGGCTTAAGAAGAATTTTAGAAGAAGTATAAACTTCTTTAAAAACTGAAAAATCTACAAATTCTTGTAGAAGAAAAAAATGCGCCTGGAAATTGTGTGCAATTATCAGTCGTTAAAATTAGAATTCTAATGATTTTTCTAAAATTACTTTCAGCACATTCTTTCTTATTCTGAATCCCCGCTTTTAATCGCAATATGTTCAATTATTTTCAATAAAAATAAGTAACGAAATATAATCAGAATAAGTTATATGCAATCAAAAAACAGTTTATTTTAAGTAACATATAGAATTAGTTAAATTATTTCTAAAAATTGGAAACATTTAAGAATTGTAGCATTAAAATCATTTAAAATTCAAGATTTTTATATTTAATTTTGATAAGATATGATAGATATATACGTAAAATGAATAAATAATAATGGAAGTCGATAAACGAAGGACTTTTATACTTTTTGTTTGCAAAAAAAAAGATTTCTCAATTCTCAAGTATGAATAGTAAGGGAACTGAAGTAAAACCGTCGTAATTAATGTAAGATTTTCATTTTTTCCTTTAAGTACAAAAGACTCATCATTTGATAAAAAGGTTGTGAACATTTTTCTATAAAAGTGGTACGGACAGAGTTTTATTAAAAAATGTGTGGGATTTTATAACAGACAACTGTATGAATTTATGACCTTTCTTATTTTTATTTTTTAAGTGTATATTATTTATTGTATTAATGATAATAATATTTTTTATTGTATTAATTGTTTTCTCCTTATAAAAATACGAGACATTTCCTCATAAAAGAAAATTTGTTTAATTTATTTTACAATTATTTATAATTATAATTACTTTACAATGGAAATGAAATTGTAAAACTAAATTTTGTAATATTGAGATAAGTATTTTAAGACATAAAGGTTTCGTAAAGTTTTCATGTATTAAAAAATCATATGAGGTTAAGTTAATAACTTTTCGGCTTTTTCTCTTAAAATCACCAAAATTTTGATTATAGCCTAAAATAGCATGAAAAGAGATGAGTCAAAAAAGAACAAATAGGACTTTAAGGATTCTGATTTTATTGGATTTTACTGAATATTGGGAAAAATTCAAGTCTTCTTAAAAGATATTTAGAACATTTAGAAGTTTGGAAGAAATCAATAAATATTTGATAAATTTTTGGAAATGTTTGCAGGTTTTTTAATATTACTAATACATTAAACGCGACTTAAATTCCTCGACATATTTTTAACTGACTTAGATTTTTCTAAAAATTTTGAAAATTCATTTAAAATGTAAAAAATGATTTATAATCATCTAAATTTTTCCCAGGAATTTTGAGAAAGATGTTTTTATCACCATGAAATCTTTCGGAATTCCTTTTTAAAGTTTCTAAAGTTTGTTTTTGAAATATTTTAAAATCTCAATTTCTAACAGAATCCATGTTTTAAATTCGATTTAAATCTCTTGCATTATTCCAAATATTTCTTGAATTTCCTCGATTTTTTAGAAATTTATTAATCTTACCAAATTGAAACAGTTTGCTTTAAAATCTTCTACACTCTTCTTTTAGAGTTTAAGAAATCCCTTGGTATGTTTGAAAACCTTTTTAACTTTCCTATGAATTACAATTTTTAAATGAAAAATAACTACATATTTTCAAACGAATAATGGAGAAATAATTCTTGTTTTTCTAATCTTGGCAGACCTTCTAATCTTTAAAAATTATTCAAATTTGTCCTCATTTTCTTTTAATTTTGCAAAATCAAACAAAAAATGCCTTCAAAATTTTTCAGACTCTTCTTAAAATGTTTTAAAATAATTTCTTTAAATTAACTTTTCGAAATAAAAAATTATTTTAGTTATTTCTAGGAATCTAAAATTTTTTTCATTTTCGTGAAACCTTTAAAAATTATTAACAGATTGTTACAAGTTTTAATAAATTTTATATTACACTCTTTTACACCCCTTTTAAAAACTTTACGAAATAATAACAAAATTTTTTGTTGATAACAAGAGATATTTTGGGTTTCACGCGTGTAAAAAACTACGAAATGTCGGCAAAATTTCCTAGTTTTTTACACGAGTGAAACCCGAAATATCTCTTGTTATTCAAATGAATCATCGTGAAAGCATTAAAACTATATAAAATTTTGTGTTGCTTTTTCAATTTCCTTTCAGAATTTATTCCATTACATTTTTTGTAAAAAAATGTATCTTTTTTACTGAAAATCCAACTATATGTTTAAAAATTTAACTATTCTGTTGTAAACTCGATTTTTTTATTCAAAATATTTTTTAGTTGTAAATTCATCTTTTTTTAATAGGAAATAATTCTTCTCGTTTAAAAATTGATTTTTGTGTTAATAATTTCACTGTTTTGTTGAAAATTCGATTTTTTTTAGTTCAAAAAATATTTTCCTATACTGAAAATTGACCATTCTTAGTTAAAAATTAATAATAATATCAAATGAAATAATTCATGCAATTTTAATGTTTCATACTCACAACTCAAATTAACTGAAAATCAATTTGTTCATGAATAATTAAAAGTTTTATTTTAAAATTAAGATTTAAGTTTATCAAAAATATATCTTAATTTTATCATTATTTCAATGACATAAAAATTATATTACAATAAAATAAATTAATTAAAAATAATAGTCCTGATACTAAAAACAATCCATTTTTAAATCCATTAAAACCTATTTTTGATTACTAAGAGTTTATAAAAATTGTTAAATGGACCTAGATAATTTATAAGATTATCAAATCTAGCGGATTAACAAAAAATACATAAATTACTATTAAAACTCCTCGGAAAATACATTTGACAGAGATTATGTATAACTTAAAATCTTTAAAACTAACAAATTTGAAATACTCTTAATTTTAATGATTCGAAATTTGTACTAATTTTCAGGAGTGACTGAATTCCTAACTATAGGCCTCGGATTCACCACACTATTTTCAAAAAAAAAAAGTCGAATTTTCAAATAAACAAAATAATTTTCAACAAAATGCATACACTTTTATCCAAATACTTGAATTTTCAACTAAGATAAATTTCTATCAGAAAAGGCAAATTTTTTAAAAATTACATACATTCTCTATAAAATAATTTGAACAATTGATGTTATTTTAGTACAAATTTTACTTAATTATTTTTTCATGCTATTTTTTCTAAATAAATTTAATCGTAATAACTATTTTAAATTCTATAATTTCAGCAGCTTTGACTTTAAAACATTAAATTTAGTTTACAGTTCACAATTTTAAAGCTTGAATCACTTTTAACTGAAAATTATTTTGATTTATAAGTTAAAATTTTCGAATAATTAAATTTTGTGCGCAATAATATTAGCTTTGAATCTTCAATGATATATTTTTTATAATTCTAATTTACAAATATTTCTATTTTTAACGTTATGAAATTTTTTATTTTCGAAATTTTGATTTGAAATAATTATATTTAGAGATTCTTTAATTAAAAAACAAAATATTAAAATTTAAATGCTTTCAATTTATTTGGGATTATTTATTTTTGATAAGGAAATTGATAAGTTTACAATTGGAATTTTTAAAACTTGAATCGCCTCGAATTGAACATTATTTTTATTTAAAAGTTAAATTTTTGTAATAATTCCATTTTGAACAGTTTAATTAGCTTTGAATTTTTATTATAAAATTTAATCCAATATTTGCATTATTAATGTTGCAGAAATTCATTCAGAAACAAGTATCCAAAATTCGTTAGTTTTAAATTTTTATTACTTTCAAACGGATCCCTGTATTACAAGTTGCGTTAAGTTATAGCAGAAAAAAAGGTCCTCCAGGTTCAACTTTCAGAACCGAGCCCTTCCAAACATCTATGTCGGTTGTAGCCTATCTTTAAGCAGCTTATTTGATGAAATAAATAAAAAAGTAAAATGGATTGACTAATAGTAAAAATATAAATTTTTCTTCAATGAAGTCTGATACTTCATTTCCCGTCTTTTCCAGAAACGGATGATTATATCAATGCATATCTTTCAGCAACTCCCAATGGCAAAAGGTGCAGTCATTGATACGAAAAAAGAAATTTTGATAATACACATATTCCTACAACTCCAAAAGGCAGAAGGTGGAGTAATTGCAACAAAGAAATAAACGCTTCACCTACATTCGTTTTTAATTCTCCAACAAAAGTACTATTGCGGAATGAATTAAAAAATCAGCGACTTCGATATTTTCATAAAATCAAAATATTGAGCCAAAGTCAAATGTCATATGGACAATTTGAATATTTAACATGCCTTTTTAAACAAATTTTTAATTGTTTAAAGAAATGTAAATTATTTAAAGAATTATTTATTTCCAACTAATTTAAAAGAATAATCGTATTTTCTGAGTAAATATGTAATTATTTTTCATTTTATGGAGCAGTACATTTTTCTGAGAACATTATGTAATTACTTAAACAATCATTCATTCTCTATTTTCAAAATGTCTCAAAATTGAGCCAGAGATATCAACTTTCTTTTCAAATTAGTATCCTATGCTACATTTTGTGGAATAATTACATAATTTTGGTACATTTCTTTCAATGTTTAATAAATTTATTTTTAATTAAAAAATCTTTATTTTCTCAATAAGTGTTTTTCTAAACTAAAATAATGAAATAAAATAGAACACATAAAATTATGTTTTTTAAATGTATAGTGTATAGAAAGAATAGGTCATCCACTTTTTAAAATATATTTAACAAATATAATTTGTTTAAATCATTATTTTCCGAAAATGCTTTTAAAATCGTGATTAATTGACTGTGTTCTATTTTATTTGACTTTTTTAGTTATCGAAAAATAACTGCTTAAGTAAATAAAAATTCTTTGAACAAATAGAAATTTGTTCGAATTAGAAAAAGTTAATCAAAATAATGTAATTATTAAAAAAAGTAGCTTAGGATACCAATTTCAAAAAAGTAGACATCTCTGTCTCAACTTTTGAGAATATTGAAAATAAACAATAAATAATTTTGTAACTAATTACATAATGTTTTTTTTTAATTTACTATTACGAACAATGACAAAATATTGCATTTCAATCGAAAAATACGGTGATTTTTAAGTTTTTTGTGGAATAAATCATTGTTTAAATAATTTTCATTCGCTTAAGCAATTTAAAATTAATTAAGAATTCATAGAAAATATTCAAATTGTCCATTTGTAAATTATTTGTATATCAGATATGACGGAAATTGCTAAAAAGTAATTATAATACGTAAGAATGTAGATTTTTAAATTTTTGAACGATATTTGGAGCGCTGCCGGAAGGTGGGGTAGGATGAAAATTCAATCAACCCCTTAAAAGTTTGGTACGTTTCAATGAAACTTTTTTTCAAAAAAAGGAAAATTACGGATTTTGTTTCTTTAGAAATAGAAAATTTTCGGGGGGTGTCTTGCCCTCTAGAGTGGAAAAATTTTGCAAAGCATTTTTGGACCACCCTGATGTGAGTATTATCCATAAGTCGTCTCGAATCATAAAAAAAATTTATTTGATATAATTTATGCTTGTATAAATGTATAGCAATAAATTACGCATACATTTATTTGGTATATTACTTAAAAATTTATTTATAAATAATTTTCATGAAATTTATAATTTGCTCGACACTCTCTTCAAACATATTTCCTTTCAACTTTGGTTCATATTTTTTATTCACTCTTTCTCTTAGCGAAGCAAAATTACAAATTTAAATCTCCCGCTATAATCAAGTGGAACATCGTAAGATGGCGGCTCTCCCCACTCATGGAATTTTCCCCCCTCCCGTGGATTCAACCCCGCTCGACCAAGTTAGGATGGCATGCCTAGTTCCTTCTTTCCTATGTCCATGACTACGACCAATGTTAAATATGCAGTGGTCGATAAAGTAGTAACCGCGAGCCAATTACCCGTGCATTACCATAAGTATACCGACTAATTTAAAGCATCGGTAATTTAGAAGTATGTCAGTTATCCTATTAAAAATGTTATATATTACACCCACATAATGAAGGGTAATCAAATTGTTTACCATCTCAGACAATAAAACGATCATAATTAATACTAAAAAGTAGTAATATAACTATATAGTAAAAATAAGTAATTGATGTGTCGGCCTATCGAAATTAGAATTAAGATATTGTCTAGAAAAGAGGAAGAGAAGAGTAACGAAATTACAAGCGAATAATAAGGAAATCAATATAGCTAAAAAGGTGACAATAAAATTAAAAGTATAGAGTGTGTTGGAAATATAGGCAACGAGAGCAAAAATAGATACGAGACTTTGTCAGTACGTGCCTCATCGATTTTTCTCAATCGTACGTGCTTCGTCGAGTTTTCTCAAACGTACGTGCCTCGTCGAGTTTTCTAAATTGTACGTGACTTTACAAGAGGCTTATTCCTATATAAACCCCAGACTCACCCTGGTATTTGTCTTTTAGTTCGTGGCAGTCACACTGTCAACTTAAAACTTCAATTGTACGAGCCGCTTGGAGATGAACTCGAGAAACGTGAAATATTCCTTAACGAAGAACCGCATTGTGTAAAGTCGCATACTTGCATTTTCCATTGTGAAATAGTACGAAGAGCTAAGTGTAAACTAAGTCCCTTCGGCCAACGGTCGTCGTCGTATACATTGATTTCCGAATAGTTCGTGAGCATCAACTAAAAACCCCCGGCAGAATTCCGTCGCTATTCTACAAATCATCGGGGAGATCATCGACACTACAAATCTTCTCTTGCCATTTGAAGACTGAATTGTAGCGTAAGTTTTATAAATCTTTTATTGTAAATTAATTTTATGTTCTTATATTATAATAAATGTACCAATAACTTCTGAAAATTGCCATATTTTTGAGTTTTAATAACACGCAATCCCCGTAGGATTGACCAGTGACAACGATCCCACATTAAATAATCAGTCAGGCTTTGCCACCTTGACTTAATCAGCCCTTTAACCTCCCTTACCTATCCCATTAAAAAACTACCGTGGCCTTTTGCTCGGGACGTAACAGTGGCGAATTATTGTTCTTCTTTAAAATTTCATTTGTTTTATTTAAAAATTCATTTAGTTTGTTTAAACTTTTCATTTTTTGGGGGTTAAAAATTCATTTTTTCCATTTTAAACTCAAGTATAAACTACAATTTTCAGTTAAAAAATGTATTTTTTTAAAGTCATTTCATGGGTTGAAAATTCAAATATTTTTTCAAAAATTCGTTTTAATTTGATAAATATGGCCTCCTATATCTATTTACGTGAAGTAAATTATATTTTCCTGTTTGCAATAAGTCAAATGGTTCTAATGTAATTTGATATTTCAAAACCGAAATAAATTTGAGGAGCAGCTAGATCGTCATTCATAAAGTCGGGAGAGCTCGGATTCCGGCTCGTCAATTTTCGGTTTGACACGAGACTGGTCTTCGCAGCATTTAACAGAGCCGACTTACCGACACGCCAAAAGAAAAACACCCGTAGCTACCCACAGACCGGCAAACACAAAATATACCAAAAATTGCAACAATGAGGCTGGCTCCACAATGTGCCCGAAGAATTGCACGTTTGTTAATATCAACGCGTACATCTGCGTTGTTCTCCATTGCTACCAATTGTCGCGTATGTTTTATTGGTTTACATTCCAGTGTTCTTGTAAGCACTGAACTGCATTGAATCACCGGAACATCGGAATATAAACCAACGAAATACGCGTGACAGTTGGTAACAATGGGCAACAAAGCAAATGTAAGCTCGCAACAATCCTGCGTAAGTTGACTTTGCCTGCGCGCGCAAAGAAACTAATCGGTGTTAGTTTTCTCACCGTATAGTGTCGATTGTATGTTTCACGCTCCGTCTTGGTGTTCGATTTTATACTGTCAAGTGAAATTTTAAGCTTAGATTAAGACTTTGACATCTCCGAGGTGTAATTCGTTAGTATTTTCAACACTGGAAAATTATGAGTTCATAAATTTACTAAATTTACCCCGGAGAAGTGTATTTTCGTAGAAAAAATGCTTTTTTGCACCAAAATATCGCATAGTATCATTACAACTTCGCACTTCGGTGTGACGTTGTACGAATTTTTTCTAACAGTGTACGCGGTATCTCGGCGTCTGAACAGAAGTCCGTCGATCCAGATATAGTCGCTATGCTTCGCTCCATTTAACTCTGCTGTTTAGAATGGCGACAAACAGTGGGTATCGAACGAATCTGTAACGCAGAAGATTCGCGTGAACTGTGCGCTGAGTTGAGGCAACAGACGATATGTGTTTGGAAAAAATAAACAATTATTTAAATATCAAATCTCGCAAGCTATGAAATTTACACGGTGCACGTAAATAATTAAAGTAACAAATATCGTTCATAGAATAAAGTGCGAGAGTTATGGTTCAGGTTCGTTCTTTTTCTTGTTCAAATCAATTTTTTATCACAGTCTTTATTGAGATAGTTGCAGATATAGAACACTATAGGATCAATCGAGGAACGCCAGTTGATTGAATAAAGTAAGATTTAGATAGTTCGCAATGCAAAATGCAAGCCGATTGTTAATATAACTTCGTATGTCCCGCAACTTCGCATCTTATCGCGTACTAGTATTAGTACGTGATCACTTGCAAACATAGATTACAATAATATACAAATACGTGCGCCTAAATTTTTGAAAGTAAAATTCATTAATTTAAAAAAATACATATTTGAACTTGCACATCTGATCCGCTGGAGACATTTTTAGAGCAAAATGTTACTACATCGAAAATCTCCATTTAATTGTATGGACTCATCGTAAAAACGTGTTATAAATGTTCCTTTAACCAATATTATTATCACAAAAAAATCCATTTCATTAATTTTTACTAAAAGTTTTTTTGTTCATTCTAATTTTTGTAAACATTTTTTTGTAACATTACCAGCTAAAAATGGTTATTTGACGACCCGGGTGCGCAGGAGCATGCACCAGGTAATGTAATAAGTATTTTACCTTTCAAGCGTCATCTACGAGAACTTAAACAAATTTTAATTTGACCAATAATCGAAACAATTACAAATGGTAAGTCGAAGATTTGGGTGCGCCGATTCGCGCAACTTTTTAAAAATTTAAATTTCCTCCATAAACAAAATAACTGCGAATGGTGAGACGATAACACGGGTTCGCAGGATCGTACACCAGGTAGTTTAACACATATTCTACACGAACTTTTTCAAAATTCAAACTTTTTCAACATAAAAAATAGCTACTAATGCTGAGTTGAGGACCCGGGTGCGCCGGATCGTGCACCAGGTCCTTTAAAACGTCATCTACGAAAACTGTTTTGAAATTCTTTTTGTCTTTTTTTTTTATATTTTGATCTGCATTTTAAAGAAATTCAAGATATTGGCGAATTTCATAATTTGAATACTTCCCGCGCCTCTTCATCTCCGCATATTTAGAGGATCCCAGCGAAATCGCGGTAAAGTTTCAGGCGCAACCACGTCTCACGACCATCAGATAGGTGGTTACAGTCCATAACGGCATCGATACGACGATCCGGCAAAAATTTCGTGCACCCTTAGAACATGGAGCGATCCAAGAACTACCGCCTTCTGCATTTTTCCCGCTAGTGTTTTAGCATATTGTTGACACGCAGGGATGCTTTTCAGGCTATTAACGAGTGAAAGCTTGGCACCTCCAAGAGCGCAGATGATAAGGACGATTAGTTTAACAGAATATTTCGGGTGCAATCGTTGCAACTCCCTTATAAGGTCTCTATGCCTCTCTTTCTTTTCATTCTCCTTGACTACGATGTTTTTAACAGCTGCTACCGAAAATTAAATAACAAACATAGTTCGCTTCTCTAAGTCAAGAATAACCATGTCAGGCATCGAGTGTGCAACAGAAACAATTGTCGAGAATATAAAGTTCCAGTATATGCGGCACTTCGCATTCTCGACAATTGACTCGATTTCCCTAAGAGCGTTTAGAGAAGTGATATTAAGGTTAATGCCGTAAGAGTGACAGAGATGGCAATAAAGCACTCTTAGTGCCGCCTTGTGCCTTTGGATGTAGGTCGTTCCCGCATGAGTTGGACAATTAGATAGTATGTGAACTAAATGCTCCGGGTGTGCATGGCACGCTCTGCAGCTATCATCGGGAATGTCTTGGCTCAAAATGTGGCGACGGTTTGTTAAGGTGGAAATCACACCGTCTTGGGATGCCAAAATGAAACCCTCCGTACCAGACTTCAATCTGGGCATCCTCTTATTGAGGAGCTGTTCACGGAAGTTTTTCTCTTGTGCTTTATTAATTTGTGCTTTCAGGAGTGAGTACTCTAGATAGATAAGATTTGAAGCATTTTGCTCACCCCTAATACTGAAGCTAAGTCCAAGTTTTTCAGCAGCCTCCTACGCTGCTTTGCACAGAAACGCTACTTTGCCCACTTCTTCGTGATTCCTGACCATTTTGAGAAAAGGATCTCTTCCATTTGCGACTCTATGTGCTGTACCCAGAACAATCCTGTTGTGAAGACATTCAAGACTCAATATTCCGCGACCCCCTTGACGGCGTGAGATGTACAGACGCGGAACGGAAGACTTAAGATGCATGCTTTTGTTCATGTGCATAACCTTTCTTGTCCCAATATCAAGGTATCTGAGCTCGTTCTTCGTCCATGAAACTCCATGGAACTCCAAATTAATAGAGTACTACCGGGACGGCAAGCATATTTGTTGCAGGTACTTTGTTCCTCGCCGACAGTTCGGAAGACCCAGGTATGTATAAGTCTCTCCGGCGCAAAGGTGTCGTATAGCGCTTCTATCAACGAGCTCAGAATCTTCAGGGATGCCATTAATTTGCCTAACGCAAATTCCATATTGTATCGTTCGATAATCTCTAGAGCTAGATGTGGTTGCTCTTCGTTTTTAGCATAGATCTTAAGATCGTCCATGTAAAATACATAAGTGACCTTGTATTTTCGATCTGCAGGTTTGCCGCACAAGTACCCGTCGGAATGGCGAAGTGCTAGAGATAATGGCAATAATGTAAGGCAAAACAGGAGTGGGTTCATGGTGTCACCCTGAAAGAAACCTCTCTGAAAGGTGATCTTGTTAGATGTCACACGATTTTTTCCAGATAAGATAGTATATCTGGTTTTCCAAAGCGGCATCAATCTCTCTATACACCCAACGATTTGCGGATGAACCATTAGGCTTTCTAAAAGACAAATGATAAGTCTATGGTAGGTCGAATCGAAAGCTTTCCGATAATCAATCCAGGACTTCGATAGGTTACACTGGTAGAATGCTGCATCTTTGCAGACACATCTATCGATGAGCACGTTCTCCCGACATCCCGCTACGCCTTCCTTTGAGCCTCGTTGTTCATACATTTCTTGCCACACAGGTTTAATTGCCCGTACGATCCTATCATTTAGGATAGCTGTGAATATATTATACAGTCTGTTCAGACAAGTAATTGGCCTGTAATTCTTCGGGTCAGCTAAGTTGCCTATTTTCGGCTGGAGTATTGTGCGCCCTTTCACCCATCACTCCGGAATCGGCTCTTCCGAGCTTAAATATGAGTTGATGCATTTGCATTTGGTCTTACGATCAGCGTTTGGTTTTACGATTTTACGGTTCGCATCGGCCGAAGCTCTCGCTGCATTATACACACAATAATTGATAGCCCAAAGGTCGGATTCTTCGGAAAAGTTTCCACGAAGCTCTTTAGGCATGAGAGAAGCCTTGGTGTTGATGCTTCTCCGGGTCATAAAGCATCGCTTTTACTCTATTGGATGCCTGCCCGCGGTTGGTCTCAGTGTCGCCTCTCTTTCTCTGTCGCCGGTTTGTTTTAGCTGTGGTAGAAAAGGCGTTCCGCTTACATAGCCTTTTTTCGGAGTAGTTCGGCATGGTTTCGCAGGCGTTGCTGCGAAAAGTGCGATAGCTCCGGATGTTTCTTGCACTACAGAGCGTGCAGCCGTGCCATGCAATCCATTTTGATTGGCTCCGCCAGCTCTATGTGACTGGCATTGTTGGCTGACCCATTGCCGGGAGCCCTGCGCGTTCTGTTGTTTTGAACCGCACTTACTACAACTATGTTTGGTGTTGTCATTTTTGTTCCCACGAGAATCTAGGGAAAGGGGCTCCTCTATCCTTGTAGAGCTCCGCATGCAAGGATAAGGCTGCGCACTCTGAAAGGTCGCCCGGAAAATGTAACTGTTTTCTAAAAAAGTCCTCTTTTCTATCAAAAGTGAAACTACTTTGTTAAAAAATTTTTAATTTTTTTATTTGAAGGCTTATCTATTGCGTTGAAATTTGAACTATTCTGATAAAAATATGTCTTATGTGTTGTTGAAAATACATTTTTGAAGCTGTCAATTAATGTATACCATTTTTGGTTACAAATTATTTTCTTCTATATGCAACTATTTCGTTAAAAATTAAAATCATAATTTTTGGGTGGAAACTTCGATTATTTTGGTTGAAAAATCATATTTTTGGGTTAAAAATTCATCTTTTTGTAGATAATACTCCTTTTGACTTTAAAATTAAATAATTTCGTTGAAAGTTCTTGTATTTTGTTGTCAATTGACCTTGTTTGCTAGAAATTTAATCTTTTTGTTTGAAAATTTGTCATTTTTGGTTAAAAATGCAATTTTTCGATTGAAATATCCATTTTACATCTTCTTGTGTTTAAAAGTCAATTATTTTGCTAAGAGTTGAACTACTTTGTAAAAAAATACCTTTTTTAACAAGGTTTTACAATAGTGGTTGAAAATTTAACAATTTGTTTCAAAATTAAACTCTTTGATTGAAAACTCATATTTTTCGCTTTAAAAAATCAACTTTTCGTACATGATTCGTCTTTTTGACTTAAAAATTAAATAATTTCGTTGACAATTCATGTATTTTATTTAAAATTGGTCTTCTTTTGTAGAGAAATAATTTTTTTGGTCGAAAATTCATCTTATTGGTTCACAATTTAACAACTTTGTTGAAAACCTATTTCTTCAGTTTAAAATTATTTTTCTTTATCTGAAAATGTAACTATTCTAGGATTGATTAAAAATTAATCGTGTATATTGGTTAAGTTGGATAATAATTTTTTTTAATAGAACATTAATCTTCTTATTTGAAAATTCATCTTTTCCCTTGAAAATTTAACAATGTTGTTGAAAATTCGTTTTTTTTCTTGTTCAAGTAAATTTTTTATCACAGTCTTTATCTTGAAATTGAACTATTCTATTTTTGGTTGAAACTTTATCCTGTACATCGTATTAGTTAAAACACCAATTATTTGATAGAAAATTATTTTTTTTTTTAAAGTAAACTTTTTGTTTGAAAATACATATATTTTGTTAATTCGAATTTTTTCCTAAAATAAAAAAAAATTGCTCTAAAATTGTCCTGATTCTTTTTTTTTTTAATCTTTTAAATATTTTCAAATATTCACTTGAAATTAATTTTTTAAAATAAAAATCATTTTCAATTTTCATAGCAATCACAACAATTTTTGTTATTCTTTCAAAATCTTTTTCAATTCTCAAAAAGCTTAATTTTGTTCAAAATCTGCAAAAATCTACATCGTATTTCAAATTATTTGAAATAGTTTCAAGTTTTTAATTAATTTTAAATGTTTTTTTAATTTAAAATTGTAGCGTTCAAAGTTAAAATTTAGCTAATTACAATTTTAACAATTCAAAACTTTCTATTTCGAATCATTCTGTTCAAATTTGTATAGTTTTTAATAGTTGTTTATAATGGCTTGCATTAAATGAACGATTAAATATTGCTAATAATTAACGAAACTTTCTTTTTTTAATTAAAAAATTTCAAATTGCATGGGTTAAAAGTATAATTTTTTTAAACTGAAATAATATTTGAAGCTATAATTGAAAATGATTTTAAGAAACTAATATCTATTAACTCTTTAATTTCGAACGGATTCAGAATCATCTCGCCAGGTGATATTTACTGAATACAAAAGTGTGGAAATCTGCGATTCAAGGATGCTATTACATGTTTTAAAAACATAGATGTCCGTTTATATAGCGATAAAATATTTACTGGTCATATCTTTAACCTCATATAGGTATTTTTAAAAATTAAATATGTACATCATAATCTTATCTCAATGTTCATTAGTTGAAATTCAAGTGCATGAAATGAAAATGATCATTTTTATCGATCGAAGTCGTCGAGCGATACTCAAATCACTCATTTTGGTATTGAGTCAGCAAACATTTCGATAAAAAATGGATAAATTTGGCATGTAAATAATTAAATTTATTGTTTACCTTACTAGAGTTATGATACAATTCGCATTCTGAGAGGCGTTAGAAGTTATCTTCTTCTTCTATATAATTTTAAATTCTCCTTGAATTTCCCGGATGCTAATGTCTAATTCTGCTGCAGCGTTCCTGGAGAGTTCTTCGCAGCTCTTTGTATCGCTCCCTTTGCGGGGGAGCGCGATCCTGGGCTAATAACATTTTGTTATCGTAATTTAATTCCTTTAATTGGGTATATGCGAATTCAAAAATTACGAGAGATGGTCATTGATCTTAAGGGTACCCCCCGCCCTTTCTAGATTTCTAATTCTTGCGATTTTTAATGGGCTGGTGAATGAACAAAAATCGACTTCATAGGTTTGGATATTTTCATACATGGAATTTAAAACTTGAAAAACAAGAAAAAATTTTTTACATAATTTTGTTCATTCTCATCAAGCGAAGGTATTAGATTTGTGTACAATTTACCCCCTTCGCCCCTCCTTTTGTCAGATCTCCACGTTCTGAGACCCCCTGAATCCGAAAACAGGTTTTTATGAATGTGTGTGTGTGTGTTTGTGTGTCTGTACATTTTTAGTTGTCACCACGATAACTTTCGAAAGAATTGACAGATTGGATGGCCTTTGGTATACTCTTTTAGTGTCCTAAAATAAAGGTCAAGTTCGTTAGCCAACCATTTTGGATGAAAATTCAAAAACTTTACGTATTTTGAACATTTTTGAGACCACTTTTTTAAAAATTCGAGAATTTTCTGTACGGATTATTATAGTATTTAAACAGACGAACAATTTATCTCTATGATTTTTTCTGATCGAACCAGAATTTACCAGTGTTACAGCATTCACAAAATTCCAAAAAACACACGAAAATCAACATTTTATGCCAAATAACGCACGATATGGAAGAAAGTCCCGAAATGAAAAATGTTTCTTTTTTAATGTCTAACAAGATTGTTCAAACAACTTTTTGAATTTTCTTAAAAAAATTAAAAATTCAAATTTTGACAATAAAACAAGAATCAAATCCTTTTAAAAATCCTTTTCTAAACCTCATTATCTTTGTCTTTTCTACATTTACATTCAGCTTTTTCCCATCTAAGTATTTCTCTAATGAAGTAATTAATCCCGCCATCCCTTCTACATCCTCTGCCATTAACGCTATATCTGATTCGATGACTCGATCTTTTCTTTCTTCAACTTCTATCTTCAATCTCTCAGACAAAATAGTTACATATACTTTATACATTGTTGGCCACCTCTCTCCTCTCCATACTCTATTACACATTATCCATGTCCATTCCTCTAGTTCCTCCCCTCCATACTTCCACACTTCATTTGGAATCTCATCTATACCAAGTGCCTTTCCATCCTTCATTATTCCTGAATCATTACCTCTTCTACTATTAATCCTTCTTTTTGTTCTTTCCTGTCTTTCTTATCTTTCCCTGTTATACATTCATTCCTTACTCGCATCGCCATTCCTCCCACTGCCTACCCCTTTTATTCTTCCTCTTTGTATATTGCAATTGCCATTTGTAATCTCTTGATAACCTTCCCCTTACTGTTTCCCATCCCTTTTCATCTAGACACGTCTCCATCATTATGACTACATCCCATTGTGTTAAATTTCTCATAAGATCCCTATCCTTTCTCTCCAATTCTACTATATTTCAGTAAAAAATCTTCCATTCTTCCCTACTTTCGTTTCTCATCCTTTTTTCCTTCCCAATATTTCTTATTTTCCTATTTCCTGTTCCTTCCTTTCCTAGTTTCCCTACATCTAATTTCTTACTGTCTGTTCCCTTTCTTTATCCCAATCCCACCACTCTCCGTATTCTCCCATACTTAACCCATGTTCTCTTTCCCTTTCTTCTTTCATCTTCCGCTATTTTCCTCAATTTATATTGCATCTTCTTTTCTACCCATGTCAAATCATCCTCTATTATATCTGGACTTCCATATGATAACCTATTCTTTGTCATCACCTCCCTCTTATGTTCACATTTCTTTAATTTTACCAGTACCATTATCTCCCCTTTTCGCTCTTTCCTTCGTACATTTCGCATTTCCTATATTTCTACCTTATCACCAATCATTTTTGGTACTTCGTCCACCCATTCCTTCAGATTTTTCCCCTCTAATCTTATTCCCTTTATCGCTATGTTTGATTTTCTTTTTTCCCTCTCTTTCCTTTCTATTCTCTGTTCTATTTTTCTCAGCTTCTTCCTGCTTTTCTAGCTTTTTGCAATTAAACTTTGCAAAATAGGTAAAAAGTTGTGTACACAAAAATGGTGCATTTTTTAAAGATCTAAAATTTTATTTTCAATCACTTTTTGATAGGATGCGTATTTTTTGTTTTAATCGTGAAACACTATACTAAAAATAAAAAAATAACCCTACTGCGTGGGCACATTCTCGCCACAACTTATGTTTTTTAATTTCTTTTTCGTCTCATGTGTGGGTTTTCAAAAAATTTACTTTTTATGAATGTTCTTATGCTATTTTTCATGATTCCAACAATAAAAAGAACTAACGAAACAATATTCATGACAAATTAATGAATTTTTACATTCTCATCAAGAGAAGGTATTAGATTTGTGTAAAATTTGACCCCCCCCCACCCCGTTTCTGGCAAAAAAACCCACGAAAATCAACATTTGAAGCCAAATAACGCACGTTATGGAAAAAAGTCCAGAGAAGAAAAATGTTTCTTCTTTAATGTCCTACAAGATTATTAAAAAAAAAAGAAAGAGTTTTTGGTTTCGGACTCAAAGGAGTGCCGCACATTGGGAAGAAAAATGACTTGCTTGGTTCAGAATAACGTACAGCCCACAAATCTTCACCGGTTTCGACAAAAAAATGGGGAAAAAGCTAATAAGATATTTATGAGAGTTATCCAGCCTGGATTTTGAATTAGGTTTTCAATTTTTTATAAATAAATAAATATGACGGAAAAAATGGTCTTTTTCCATTTGACGTTCCCTGTGCTTGTCAATAACAGGATAATGGTTGAAATCGCTTAAGTTTCCTAAGATAGCATTAGTTAATGATATTTCAATATTAAACAATATACCAAAAAAATTTGTTACTAACAAATTATTTGTTGAAAAAATTGTTTCTACGATTTTCCATAAATACACATTTTTCAAGTTATGTTGCAAGAAATCGAATCGAAACGATATTATGTATGTATTTAATCTCTCCCTTTTACGGGTTTGAGGGCCACCGCTCCCTGTACATATATTTACAATTCCATCCTAAGTCTAACTTAACTACTACTTATATTCTACTCTTTCGCATTACGCAGGATAAACAATAGTAACAGTAGTGATATTAATTCCTAAAATGAGCGAGCTTCCAGG
>NC_046660.1:131724429-131730555 GCF_010883055.1 Belonocnema kinseyi
GCTGCAGATCTTCCACATCCCATCCCTAATCCCTTCTCCTCCAAACTTCATCGCTTCGTTCTCCATCCCATCTTCTCCCGTCGCCTTGTTTCTTTTTAACCTTGTTTTCTTTTTAACCTCTTCGCATTACAGTTGTTTATACTATAAATAAATTTATTGTACAAATGCAGTAATCAGGCATTTTTCGACAGAAATATTCGTTTTTTTCTATGTCCATTTTTTTCAATTCAGAAATTTATGATAATTGTAGCAAAAAAATTCGTTTTTTTCGATTTCAGACGTTTTAATTGTGAAGTTCATAATGAGTTCAGCGAAATTCATAATTGGTTAATGAATTCTTTTTTTTTTTAAACCAAATTTAATAAACAAATGCATTATTCGAGCATCTGTCGATGGAAAATTGATTTTTTTCGATATCTTAATTAAAACTGTTGACATAGAAAAAAAAACGATTTTTTGTAGACAAATGCCTAATTAATGCATTTGTTCATCAAATTTGTTAAAAGAAACATTAAAATTTATCAACTTATTATGAATGTTGCTGAAATTCCCATCAGATTTCCATCTGAAAAGACTGGCATTGAGAAAACATAATTTTTCTGCCGACAAATGCCCGAATAATGCCTTTGTTTATTAAATTTGTTTAAAATATCATAAGATTAATAAAAAATTTATGAATTTTGCTACAAATGTCATAAAGTTCCGAATTAAAAAAAATTTACATCGAAAAAAACGAATTTTTCTGTCGAAAAATGCCTGCTTACTGCGTTTGTTCATACAATGTCTTGCAATATAACTAGAAAATACGTGTGATCATGGAAAATGATAAAAAACATTTTTTCAACAAATAATTTGTTTATCAAAAATGTTATTGTTTAATAATATATATAATATTGGAACATCTTTAGGTAATATTATTTTATGAAACTTAGGCGATTTCAACACTTTCCTTTTATTGACGAGCAACGTGGTCGTCAAATAGATAAAATAGCCGTTTTTCGTCATATTTGTTTGTTTATTTATAAAGAATTGAAAACTTAATTGAAAAATCAGGCTCGACAACTCTCTTACAAATCTTAACAGCTTTTTTCAAAATTTGTTTTTTCAAATCACTCAATATTTGTGGGCTGTACGTTATATTGTACGATTACCAAAAATGTAATTTTTTCCCACTGTGGGCCGGGAATGTGATAATGAGTTCATATGAACTCCCATGTAATACAGCGATGCTAAAGGTTGGTTGAACTTCTCAGCATAAAACACTAACCAGCTATGACTCTTGGTCGAAACTAGCTGCTCCCCAATTCCGCCTCCAAACCCTCGTTATTCGAAGTTTTGTGGGTCACTGAGTTAGGGATTTAAATTAGAAGTTGAAAAAGGAGGCAAGGCTGATATTTCGAACGTACGTGCCACGTTAAAATCATAAAAATAAAATTGAAAATGAGTAAATTCAGTTTTTGGAAAACCGGCAACAGTTGCAGTAAAATGTTTAATACCAAACTTTTTTAAAGAACGCGCATTTTTTTTAAAGAGACAGTGAAACTACGTCTGTTTTAATATCAATGCATGTTATGAATTGTAATAATATACATTTATGGAAATGATATACAAGTTTAGATACGAATTCGAGTGCGAATCACGAGATACGTGATGGGAATGTATTCGTTAAAGCCGAAGAAGCTTTAACACAAAAAAGTCACTATCACCAAAATGCTATTACTATTACGCTTTGAGAATGTGCCTGCGAAGCGGGCGGAGTTTTTATCAAAATTTTATTGCTGTTTCTTGCGATCAATGAAAAGTTCTCTTTTTTATAGCGGGCATGATTGCAAGTGACTGGAATGTCTGAAATCGAAAAGTCAAACGGAATTCGAAAGAGTACATGTATAATTAGGGAATAGACTACGGTCATTTATATCGAGCAAAAATTTACAAAATGGCGGACTTTAGGATTTTATTTTTCACAAATCTAATTTTTTCAGTTAAAAATCAAGATGAAAATTAGAGAAGATCTTGATCAATATTCTTCATAATAGTCTAAGTTATAGCTATTGATGTATAGAAAAACATATTAAAATTTCAAATAGATCGGTTGAATAGTTTTTGAGTTACAATGCCCGCCAATCGTAATAACACTGTTTTGAGAAAAATGCGTTTTAGTTTTGTGAAGCAATTTTTCGTTTTAGCACTTACTCACCTTCAATAAAAGATACAAAATCCCTTCTGACTCTTCAAACAGGTAGTCACATAGTAAGCCGAGGGGGACCGAATTATGGCGAGGGTATTGTGAATAGCCGACAAAAGAACCGTGTACCTGCGCGTCGAGAACATCGGCGCGTCTACCGTGCATCACCTAGAACTCCAAAAATATTTCGAATTTTTACTTTAAATTTTCAGAGAATATTCTTAAAGAGTTGTAGCTTCGAATAAGATAATAAAAAAATCAATTTTTTGACCCCCAGAATGAGGGGGTACCCTTAATAGTCAGATTTTAATAACTCAGAGGGGGCTACTTTACCGGAATTGTTATCTTTGATCGCATTGATGACTTGCAAGGGTAATTATTTCACAGAAAATCGCCGATCCTTCATTGTACACCGAAATCGGCGTTTAAGTAAGTTGCAACAAATTTGAGCCACACAGGTTCATTGGGAGAATCTCGGGGAAAAGCATCATTGAGACACTGTTTTTTCTCATCCAGAGTAACGCAAAGTGTCGTCTACAAACTGTCAGTCACCTGTCAAGATGATTTTTTCGGGCATTATTTGGGTAAAATAGATGTTGTATGCAGGTAAGTTATAATAATAATAATTATCTAACTTTTAATTTCCTCCCATTTACCAGTGACTATTAGTGTCTGGGAATAAAAATTGTTGTTGGCGTGATATAATATCCAAACCTTAGGTTAGTCAAAACCTACACGACATTCAAACCACCGAATCCGGGATGTAAAAACTAAGTCGTGACTATCTGTATCTTAATTCAAGCCCGTTCGTTCGAAGAAATTTCCTCTAGATTTTCTGTATACAAAAAAGTGCAGTTAGCTGCTGGTTGAAGTGAAAATACCTAATTGTATATGTAAACGGTCATGACTTTTTCTACACATCCCGGCTTTAGTTTAAATATCGACGGCCATGACTAACCTTACATTTGGAAGTTGCATTAGGAAGTTATCATTTTATTCTAAGTGACTAGTACACACTGTTAAATAAAAGAAAGTTGAAAATTAGGCAAATGTTATTTCAATTAGTTTCCTTATTAACAATTATTTAGTCTAATGGCGGAATGCGAATAGTTGCTTTGACAGGTGTTCAGGTGGCTGGCAGCGCAGTTCAGCACTTCACAAATCTCGGCATTGAGCCAAAATTCAGTCTCTAAATGATACTTTTCCCTAGATGCACAGATGTGCAACTACGTGCAGAGGAATACATTTGAGACTTGAAAGTTGCTTCAAATGCTCATTGGGAGACCAATGAAATTTGAGCTGCAAAAAATTCAACACCAGCGTTTTTCTGTGTTTGTTGAATCTTTCCAATTCCAAAAAAGAAACCAGACTTGCAAGTTCGTTCATTCCTTTGAATCTTCCAAGTAAGTGCATATTCACAATGCCTAAGGTGTCGCTAAAGACATTGATTTAAAAACGTTCTACAATATTATCAAAACAATGGTCTTCTGTTAGTTCTTCAAAATGCTTTTTACGCTACGGTTTCCGCTTTTCTACCAAGGCTGGTTCAATATCCCATTTTTTAAATGTTTATGTAACTTTATCTTTACACGTTTCATACTCAAGCCTGTACTCTCTGAAATGTTACTTCGCAGTGTTAAAGACTCCTAGTGCTCGAATTAAATCTACATTTTCTGCCTGCTGTTTAGTATCTTGCAATGTGCACATCATTATAAATTACAATTTCTTCATATCTTTTTTTTTTAATCTAGCTGCTTTTTCCCGTTCATCTTTGGTGAAGTGGTGAGTCATATTTTTCTGAAATCTTTCATTATATCGACGTGTTGCATTTTAACCGTAATTAAGGATGTTTTTCTGCCTGAACATGATGTTGAATTTCATGTTTTTAGAAATATATCTGATACTCCTATAAATTTCGAAAATAGTTATAATCCGTTCTTACTTTTCCCACAAGCGTTGTATATACGTTGTATTGTTGCGAAAAATACTCGAATTTCCACTACTTTTCCCCAAAATCATCGATAACCAGGTTTAAATTGTGAGTACTACAGTAAATATACAAAGAAATTGGTTAAATTAATTTTATCTTTAATTGTATGTATTCAATTACACATTCCGCTCATAACACGGGCTCCCCTATAACACTCACCACGACATTTTCATTTCAATTGAATTTTCAAAAACTTTATTAAGCACTTCGTCAGTTATGCCTTTTGCAGTATAATATAAATTTATGAAATTCTAGAAAATTTTCTTAATTCCATATCAAATCCTCCGCCGTTTTCTTTTCGTTGAATTTCACCGTACCTAAGCGGCATTATTTTTCAACTGCTCCAAATTTAAAAGTAATGTTCCTCGATTGTCTTCACACTCTGGGAATATGTTCGTCTACCCAACAGGACTCAATCCAGAAATTTATAGCCTAGCAATACAGTCCCTCCGTAAGTATTATGGGGATGAATTTTCCACCCCAGCGCCTCCGCGGATAGCTACAAAAGCATGTAACTCGCTTTCTAATTACACAATTTCATTTTATGATGGCTTAAGAAAGTGATGTTTACACCCTTTCATCCTATTTTATTATTTATAAAAAACAAACAATATTGAAACATTTTTTGGATAAATAAATTGTTCATTTAACTTTTTTCGCAATTTAGGTTTGTTTTCTTTTTTTTTAATAGTCACAAAAGGAAGCTTAAATATTTTATTATGATAATTGACAGTTAAGTAAATGTATAAATGTAATGAGAGTGCTCGTGCTCACACTCAGACGTAAATGCTCCAGCATATCGCAGAATAGTTTTCAAGTGTACTATTTATGTTTATCATTGGAGTTTATTCAGAATTATCTGAAGTGATCGAAAGCTTCAGAATTTGAGGATTACGTAACTGACTTGCAATTTCTTTCTGACAAGAACGACAACTTTTTAAGATCGTATTTATGTTAAATAAATTTTGCTCATTTATTTTTCCATTTATTCCGAATCTGAAGTTCAGCTGATTTGATAATTAGTATTTTTTCTTTTCTCCGATTGCCTGAACTAGTAAATATATTTTAATTTATATTTTGTGTAATTAAAATTATATATCACAAAACTTCGCAAATGAATACGTTTCCTATTATTTAATTCTTAACAGGCTTTCGTCGATATCTATGTCGCAATTATATTGCACGGTCTGCCGTAATCTCGGAACTTCTTATATTCTGTTAGAATACAGATTAATTTATGAATTAAAAATATTAATTTTCATGATGATGATGGCAACAAATATATGATGGGGCAATTGTTGTACAAGCCCTTTTCGTATGAATGAGTTCTGTACTGAACGCAGTATGAAACGTCTGGCGGTAACTCAAAGATTAAAGTTTTCTCAATTAAAGAAAAATGTAAGGATATATCATTTATGCATAAAATTCTCTAATAATGTATTCTATCAGTTTCCTGCAGTATAAAAATTGCCGTATAACTACTGTTAACTTCGAAGTATGTATTTTCTACTTTGTATTTGTGTATAAAAAGGTTTAAAAAGTTAAAAATGACAATATAACATTTTTAATAGTAGTTTTGTCGATGATTTCAGATTAATCTGAATAAACATAAATAACAATAAATAGTATGCGTGCAAAACGTTCGGCGCTATGCTACAGCATGACGTCTGAGTGTGAACATGAAGGCTTCGTTTACCAGCGGTCCTCCCGAATAAAAATGCTTTGAATTGAGTTCAACTTGAATTGCCCCCAATCAAGACAGGCTGAAGTCGAAAAGGTCGACTTGAGTATGTCTCAGTTTTTAGACGGAGCCAAACTTCAATTTATGTGTTGGAGACAAGTTTTTATGACTCCAACACGAGCGATTCATATTCGAGTGTATACCTGTCTTAACAAAAAGGGTCATTCTGACTACCATAAAAGCTGATCTTTGTTAATGATTAAACAATCT
>NC_046660.1:131730655-131741600 GCF_010883055.1 Belonocnema kinseyi
ACCCTACTGACTCCTAAATGTTCAAGATGTTCAGTGCATCTTGCGTGCACATTGCCTGCAGCCGAAATCACAATGGGATGAATGGATGCATGATTCACATTCGTCCATATGGTCTTTACTTCGTGCCTTAACTCGCTATAATTGTGGATCTTGGTTGTATAGGTTAACTGCAAATTTCGGTTAAGCGGACAAGGAATGTCGATGATGTAGACTCTTCCACCTTTTTTCTTCTCGCATCACGATGTCAGGTCGATTGGCCCGGATGTAATGATCCGTTTGGATAGTAACATCCCAATATAAGATGAAATCTTCGCTTTCTAAAACGGGGATTGGAATTTATCTATAGAAGGGCACCCATTCTTTTAAGAGTCCTAGGTTTAGGGAAATTTTTTGATGTATAATGCCCGCTACATCGTTATGTCTGTGTGTATATTCTCTCTGAGCCATTACGCGAAAGCCATCAATAATGTGCTCGATGGATTCGTTGGTATCTCCACATAATCGGCACCGGTCAACCACGTCTTGATGTAACACGTGTTTGCGATAATTCCTCGTGCTGACATCCTTATCCTGTATTGCAATGACGAATCGTTCCACTTCTGGATACAGAACACCCTTTCTTAGCCAAATATTAGATGCCTCACTATCCACTTCACTTTGATCTAACGTGTTGGGGTGCTTGCCATGGATGGCTTTCTGCTTCCATTGTATTTCTAATTTCTCTATGGTTTCTGCCCTGATATTCAAGGTCCCATCTGAGGACAAATTCAAGGGCGTGTATTTAAGATCCGCTTGACAGATGGTTCTGTAAAGCGCAACATTTTGTTTGCTGTTAAAATAGTTTCGTAACTGTATAACTTGTGACTCACACAGTTTTTTGACATCTACAACGCCCCTACCCCCTAAATGTCGTGGTAGAGCTACCCTTTTTATCACTGAATTTCTGTGGTGCATTTGTTGTTTCGTCATTTCTACGTGAATAGTTCTGCTTTACTTTTCAAGGTCGGTGTTAGGCCATTTTATGAGCCGAAGGCGTACGTGAGGACAGGGATGGCATATGTGTTGATCGCCCTGATTTTTTTTGCCGAGTTGAGAAAATCCAGATATTTCGAACTCGTTCTCTAACTCAGCGGTCCCTAATTCCCCTCTGATTAAATGCACTATTCTGCATTTATCTAGTCCGAACTCCATGTGGATATCATTGGAAAACTGCTTTGTGACATCGATCACTTGCTGCAGTTTCTGGCCTTATAGCTTCAGGTCATCCATGTAAAGAAGATGGGTGACTTGATGACCACCCTCATTATCATGAATTCTGAACCCATGAGACATGCTGTTTAGTATTTTTCTCAAATTATTTTTGGCAAATTTATTATCAAATTTATAAAATTATTAATCAAATTATTGTTATTATAAAAAACATTTCAGTGTTTAAATGTCGTCACAGGCTTATACTGCCCAACATGTCGAAGGCATTTTTGGTTAGAGATAGATTTTTATTTGATCATTTTTGCACGGGGCTGTCCCGGTATATATCATCAGTCACGGACGCATTTTTATTATGCAATCAAGTGATCTAATGAGAGCAGTCTGCCTAGACATATTGAACAAAGCCTGGTTTTTACCCCATCATTGACGAACTGGGTTGCAGTCAAGTACACGATGGGGGAACCTACAGCTTAAGGTGGGTTCCGAACCACCAGAACCTCGGTAAAGGTACATTGAAAAATTTCCAGAGGTACCGGCTCAGGGATCGAACCCCGGACCTCTGATGTGAAGTCCAAGTGTTTAACCAACTGAGCCACCGAGGCTCAGTTGGTTATTATTGGTTATTATTATTATTATTATTATTCAAATAATATTATCAATCAAGTTTTGAAATTTGCAACAGTTACAATTGTTTATAAAACTATTTAATTAATTACATTAGCGAAAGAAACAATGGAAAAATATGCATAATATTCAAACTGTTTTCAGAATACTAAGCCTTATATTCAATTTCCCTAATATTAAATAACATGTTTCGATGTATTTTTTTATAACTAGTTACAGCTGTTCTTATTGTTACTGAAAACGATGTTTTTCCTTTTATAATCATAAAAAGTATCAAGTTTTTAAGGAATTTTTCTAATTTTGCTATACATAACAATGTAAAAACAGGCTTACCTGATCGGAGTGTCATCTATTGGATTTATCTGAACTACGATACCCTCCGGATGCTAAAATAACAACTACTACATACACATACACGGGCGATGCATAGGGCTGGTAGAAAGTATACATAAGAATAACATAACCTAATATCTCAGTTTCAGGTCAGCCCTGAAGAAGTCAACTGCAATGTTCCCGAAACGTCGGCAAAATTCGTAGCTTTTTTTAAACGATTGGAACCCGAAATATCTCTTTTTATGGAAATGAATAATCGTGAAAGCATTAAATACATTATTAATTTTCAACAGAATAATTAAATTTTTAACACAATAGTTGAATTTTGAATCTAAAAAGATAAATTCCTAACAAAAATGGGTCATAGTTTATATTTAAATAAAAAAAAATAACAAACGTATTTCAAAAAAATAATTCTAAAACCAAGAAGACGAATTTTTAACTAAGAAACATTTTTCATTTGAGAAATAAATAAAAGTTTATCTAGATTGTTGAAACTTCAAGCCAAAAGATGAATTTCTCTACAAAAATTGAATTTTCAATCCAAAATATAACTTTTCAACCAAAGATTAAGTTTCCACGAAACTGATACATTTTCACCCGATAAACATGAATTTTAAACCATGAAAATTATTTTTTACCAAACAAGCAGAATTTTGAACTAAATATGATCAATATTTAAAAAAAATTTTAATGTTACATCTTCATCTGAAAAATTAATTTTGAATCAAAAAAATATTAAAAAAGATTATTCTTTAGCAAAATAGTTAAACTTTTAACTTAATAGGTTAATCTTCAACCAAAAATATAAATCTCCAGAAGAAAATGATTTCTTATCAAAGTGATTTAATCAAATCTTCCAAACAAAATAGTTGAATATTAAAGCAAAGAAGAATAATTTTTAACCAAAAAGTTGCATTTTCTTTAAAAACATTAATAGCAAAATATTCATACTAAAAGGAGAATTTTTAATTCAAAAGGTGGAAGTTTTGTCATAAACAGAATAATGTTTATTAAAATAGATTAATTTTTCACAAAAAAATGTTAATTATAAACGCAGAATTCAATAGCAAAATTTTCAAATTAAAAGGCGAATTTTTAATTAAAAAGATGCAACTTTCTGTCCTGAATGAAATTATGTTTAACAAAATAGTTAAAGTTTCAGCCAAAAGGGAATAATACTGAATCCATAATTTAATAACAAAATATTTTAATTAAAAACGAATTTTTTTACAGAAGATGAAACTTTCTGTCCAAAATAGAAAAATGTTTAACAAAGTAGTTGCATTTTTAACTAAAAATGATCATTTATGATCACAGAATTTAATAGATAAATTTTTTTATTAAAAGGCGAATTTTTAATTGAAAGGATCGAAATTTCCTTCAAAAATATCAGAATGTTTAACATAAATTGACATAATGTTTAACAAAATTTTTACATTAAAAGGCGAATCGTTAATTCAACCGTTGAAGCTTTCTCTCTAAAATAGAATAATGTTTAACAAAATAGTTGACTTTTTAGCCAAAAGACTATAATTCAGAACGGAAAATTAAGTAGCAAGATTTTAAAATAAAAATGTGAATTTTTAATTCAACATATGGAACTATCATTAAAAAAAGTATAATGTTTTACGAAATAGTTTAATTTAAAAAAAATTAGAATGCAGAATTTAATAGCCAAATTTTTTAATTGAAAGGCGAATTTTCAATTAAAAACATGGAACTTTCTGTTTAAAATAGATTACTTTTTGATAAAATAGTTGAATTTTTAACCAGAAGAGAATGGTTTGAATGCAGAATTTGATAGCAAAGCTTTGAAATTAAAAGGTGAATTTTTAATTCAAAAGATCAAAATTTCTGTAAAGAATAGAATAATGTTTAACAAAATAATCTAATTTTTAACAAAATAAGATCAATTTTGAACGCAGAATTTAATAGAAAAATTTTTAAAATTAAAAGGCGAATCTTAAATTGAAAAGATCGAATTTTCTTTCAAAAATATGATAATGATTAACAAAATAGTCGAATTTTGGCCAAAAAAAGCAATTATGATTGCAGAGTTTAATAGCAAAATTTTGCCATTAAAAGGTGAATTTTTAATTTAAAGGGTGAATTTTTAATTTAAAAGATGGAACTTCTTGTTCAAAATAAAATAATGTTTAACAAAATAGTTGAATTTAAAAAAAGAGGAATTCTGATCTGAGAATTTAATAGCAGAATAATGTTTATAAAAATAGTTCGATTTAATCCAAAACAAGCAATTCTGAATTCAGAATTGAATAGAAAAATTTTCTAACTAAAAGGCGAAGTTTTCATTCAACCGATGGAACTTTCTCTCCAGAATAGAATAATGTTTAACAAAATATTTTACTTTTTAACCAAAAGAGAATAATGCTAAACGTAGAATTTAATAGGAAAATTTTCAAGTGAAAATTCGATTTTTCATTTTCAAATATGGAACTTTCTATCAAAAATAGAATAATGTTAAACAACATAGTTTAATTTTTAACAAGAAGAGATCAATTCTGATCCCAACCTCGAAGTCTGCATCAGCGCTTGTGACATCTCAACGAGAGGGACTTAAGACAACTCATTTTAGAGAAAAACGTATGGGGTAATAAAGGAAAGCCGAAACAGCAAGCCTCCAACTTGTGAGACATGTCTGAAGGGAAAACTTACCAGAACTCACTTCTCCAAAAAGTCCGTACCCAGTGCTGGGCTACTGAATTTCGTACCCACTGATAATTGTGAACCTATGAAAAAAGAATCCATGAGTGGGGCAAAGTACTTTGCCACTTTCATTAACAATTGTACTGGATGGGGTAAAGTTTATTTATTTAAAAATAGGAGTGATATTCTACCAGCTTTTAAAAGGTTTAAAGAACAGACAGAAAACCTAACTGGAAAGAGGATCAAGCACGTGCCTTTCGATACAAGGGACGGAACACTGCAACAAGGAATTCAATCAGTACCTGGAGTCCTGCAAAATTAAAAGAAGATTGATAGTGCCCTTTATGTTACAACAGAACGGAATGGCAGAAAGAAGAAATCGCACTCTTGTGGAGATGGCCAGATGTCTGCTGATCCAAGCAGACCTTCCACCTACGTTCTGGGCAGAGGTAGTAGCTACTGCAAATCACATTCCCAACCGATGTCCTTGAATCAGAATTCAAGGTGGGATCCCTTTCGAAATGTGGATAGGTAAGAAACCTAATATTTCTTACTTTAGAACCATCGGCCGTAAAGCCTTCAGGATCAACAAAGCTTCTGGAAAGGGGAAGTATGATGCTCCAGTCAAAGAATGCGTGTTTGTAGGCTATTCTAAGGAAGCGAAACCTTAGAGGATGTTGATTCCTGGCGAGAACAAAATTATGATTTCTCGTGACGTAGCGTTTTTATATGATTTTAGAAGCAGCGGAAAGTACGAGAATTTTAAGCCGCAGAATCTTTGAATGAAGGAAGAAACGGTGAAAAATAAAAAAGAAAGGAAAGTATCTCCTAACAGCCCTCGTACGAGAGGGGAAAAATAATCTCATCGAAATACTAATCCCAGGAGATTCAGTGCGGGAATCGGACATCGAAGATAACTTGCAGGAGACGAAGAAAAAATGATACTTTCGATTTTTGTAATGGGTCTGAGAATCGAAATTTTATCGACTGTCGAATTGTACTAAGAAACAAATACGGTGCAAATGGAGAGCTTGAAAGAAGAAAAGCTCGTCTCGTCGCTAAAGGGTATACTCAACGTCCTAAAGTAGACTTTAACGAGACCCTCGTTCATCTTCATGTAAGTGCCTAATTTCTTGGAGGGAGCATTATCGGAGATGATCCGTTGTAAGGGATTTAGAAACAAAACCGAAGAACAAGTCAAAGGAATGGTTTAAGAAATGCAGAAGAAAAACAAGGTGTTACTTAAAAAATCCCTGTATAGGTTGAAGAAAGCAGTCATAGAATGGAACGTAAGACTGGACGAGGAACTCAAGAACTTAGGATTGAGACATTTATAATCTGATCCATGTATATGCACTGCAAAGTCTGGACAAGATTTGATGGTCATCGTCGTCTGCGTGAGTGATATAATAAGGGCTTCAAGAAACATCGATTGGATGCTTAAAATGAAACAAGAATTACGAAAGAAATTCGAAATGAAAGATCTCGGAAACATTCGACACTATTTAGGGATGGAGTTCTTTAAGAAACATCGATTGGATGCTTAAAATGAAACAAGAATTACAAAAGAAATTCGAAATGAAGGATCTTGGAAACATTCGACACTATTTAGGGATGGAGTTCTTCAGAAACAAGGAAAAGATTCAGATTACTCAGAAACAATATAGGGAGAGTCTTCTGCTTCGTTTCAGGATGAAGCATTCTAAGCTCGTAGCGACTCCGTTTGATCCAAGTTCCAAGCTAAGGAGACCAGAATCAATTTCGAAGGAAAAACTAGGGGAATACCCATTGCGTGAACTGATAGGAACCGTGATGTACCAACTGTGGGAACACGCCCAAATATCGCAGTTGCCGTGAATTATCTTAGCCAATTTACCACCTGCTACACGAGAGAACACTGGGTAGCTGCTAAAAGGGTTTTAAGATAACTTAAAGCAACTTTGGACAGTGTCTTAACTTCCTCGAAAACCGGAAAGTATCTCGAAGGCTGCGTAGATGCAGATTGGTGAAGTTGATTGGACGTTCGCTGATCATATACTGGATTTACATTTATATTTGCTGGAGCAGCTGTTAACTGGGGGGGGGGGGCTAAGAATCAAAGGACAGTGACACTTTCCTGAACGGAAGCTGAGTATATGGGACTCACTGAGCCTACCAATGTCGATTTATGAGTGAAATCGGTTTGCCAGTCGATGACCTAACCCTAGTTTATAATGACAATTAGGCTGCTCAGAAACTTGTCCGAAATCATGTATTTCGCTCAAGATCGAAGCATATTGACCTACATCACCACTTTGTTTGAGATGCTCTGAAAGATGGCCATGTCGAAATAAAATATATTTCTTCGGAAGAGATGACAGCTGATATCCTCACCAAAGGATTGGTGAGATCTAAGCACGAGAGACACAAGTTGGGACTGGGAGTCTTATCGCCTGGACCGAGATGCTGCGTACCCACGCTTGAGGAGAAGTGTTAAATTTGCACCCTAAATTGGTACACCCGTGGATACTGGCCCTTTGAGATCACGTGTATGCCCCTACGCGTCCACTGTTTAGTTTCCATTGAGGTAACGTACCGAACGCATCACTGTCGGATCCTATGTTCAATCTTGA
This sequence comes from Belonocnema kinseyi, assembly GCF_010883055.1. Lineage (NCBI taxonomy): Eukaryota > Metazoa > Arthropoda > Insecta > Hymenoptera > Cynipidae > Belonocnema > Belonocnema kinseyi. The sequence continues at coordinate 131,738,104 of NC_046660.1, forward strand.
ATAAGGCATCAGTTTCTTTAATTGACAATACGTGTTTCACTGTGGTTGGCCCTACACATTAGCATTTAACAAAATAGTTGAACAAAAAAACATTCTGAATGCTGTATATAATCTCAAACTTTTCAAATTAAAAGGCGAATTTTTGATTCAGCAGAATGAACTTTCTGTCCAAAATTGAATAGTGTTTAACACAATAGTTGAATTTTTAGCAAAAAAAACAAAAAGAAAACAAAAAAAAAACAATTATGAACGCAAAATTTAAAAGCAAATTTTTTTAATTAGATTGTGAATTTTGAATTTAAATATGGACTTGTCTGTCCAAAATAGAATGTTTAACAAAATATTTAAATTTTTAACAAAAAAGATCAATTCTAATCCCAGAATTTAATAGAAAAATTTTCAAATGAAAAGACGCATTGGGGAATTCTTAATTTCCTCAGAAAATACTACATACTGTCCCCGATCTTTGTCAGCGTGACTCCTTTGTACCTAATGAGCAGTTAAATGCGAAAGATAATATTTTTTTAATTTAGCAGTAGCTTTAATTTGAAGGTACAATATTTTACTTAACTTAGAAAATTTGGTGAGCTAACATTTTACTGCATTTGAAACCTTATTAATCAACATAATAAATTTGGTTTTCTTCTCAAACAATCGCATTTCTCAAAATTATCCTTGAATAATTTTGGATAAAATGAAAAGAAGGTGCAAAATAATTTGTAGAAGGCAATTCTTAACCGGTTTTTTATTTCACTTTTGAAAAAAATGAAATATTTATTTATTAGCCCGATTTTTTAATTTCTGTTTCTTTATCCGAGTCGAAATTTAGGCCCTACTTTGAAGCCGTAACTTCTACCTTAGTAGAGGCTGGAAGCTGTAAAGCAGGTTCTAAATAAGCAGCGATTTCAGTGTAATACAGATCCTACTTTGACGATAAAAGTGTCCGAAATCGGCCGTTTTTCCACATTTAGCGTCAATGTGGGGTCCGTATTTAAGATAAATTCGACCCTCCTTTGAAGCTCAAACTACTACTGTAGGACTTGTGGCATCAAAGCAGGTTCTCTATAATCTCACCCCAATATGTATGAATAAAAATAAGTTTTGTTCTTTATCAGAAAAAAATGAAAAAATATCTGTGATGTAAATATTAAGAATATTCGCAGTTATACACATTATTAATGGAATTTTTTGATTATGACGCTAAAGTATAGTGTACTGAAAAATCCGCAAGTACTAAGAAACGAACCCGAGATCGCAAGCATGCAATGAGTATTTACCAAACACCTAACGCCCTAACCGATTCAGCTAGCGGAACGCGTTAGGATGTCTTCAATAAAAATCATGAGCACTTGTCCACTAATTCAAGGTTCAAAATCTTTTAAAACCCAAGACACTTAATTGAATAACTACTTTTTTAAACATGTTGTGTCGTTAAATATTTGAAACAGTTTTTGAAGAGTTCAATATACATTGGTTCTGTTTTTTAGAAGTATTCTACGTTACACGCTTTAAAGGAACTTGAGGCTCCATATTTATATTTAATTCTGTGCTCTTTATTACTTAAATGAATACAATGTGAAACTTGCTGATTTCAATAAAAATATCTCTTTATTCAGCAAGTATTTAAATAGAAGTCGTTCAGTATCATAATTAATCCAATTATAATGAAAAATACAAATATTGAGTTCAAGATTCAATCTAATATTCATCAGGAAATAAGTTTGAATTAACAATAACAGTACCGGTTTTATACCCAATTGTCTCGTCGTCTCAAAATTCGAAATGAGTAGTCAATTATTTTTCATACATTGGGCTGTTCTTATTCTCCAATAAATATGAACAAAAAGAAATGCTGTTTTCTCTGAAATCAAGTGGTAGGCACGTAAATAGTAATATTGTTATAAAAAATGTTTCAGTAACTCTCAATTATTATTGCTGGTACCAAAAATAATAAAACTATTTGAAAAGTGGTACTGTTCCTCAGAAAAAATTATTTTCTCCATAATATCATATTGCAAATAAATTAACCGTAATACTGTAATAAAACTTTAATGACAAGCAGTGAATTGAATTATAATTATTTAATATATATTTCCATATATTTAAATAAATTTTTATTTCATACATAAAATTTGTCGTTAGCGATAGAAAATATATAATTTGTTGTGATTCTCGATCACCTACATGTTGTTTAATACACAAACTTTCATTAATTATTGAAAAAAAATTTTATAATTACTTATTAATCGACAATATTTAGTAGTTTTTCATTATGAATATCATTATCGTAGAAATTTCAAGCATTTTCAGTTGAGAGAAAATATTTTTCTGTGTTCGATTAACCAAAGTAAAAGATAATTATTAATTTATTTTCATGAAGTTTGAACATTGTGTGCTCAAAAGATTCAATTTAGGGTCATTATTGAAGAGGAGGTTAAACAGCGTCAAAGTAGGGTCTTGAGTTATAAAAATGCAGGCTCTAAAGATTCAAAGTAGCTGCAGAGAGGTGCTACAGCTTCAAAGTAGGCTCTAATGTTTCATTCTCTAGGAGTTTAAAGTTTAAAGCAGGGGCTATGCGTTTAAATAGCGTCAAAGCCGGTTCTAATAAGGAAATGCAACTTCAAAGTAGGGTCTCAATTTAGACTCGAGTAAGCATTCATGGCATTCCAAATAGCGGAAAATCGTCAATTTTATTGTTTTTAAATTTTATTTTTGTGAAAAATGTTGTCATATGTTTAACATCGCTCGATTTGATGCGTAGGGGTGCTTGAAAGTAAACAAATTATTGTCTGGTAAAGTTACTGGTTATAAATAAATGAACAAAATACATTGTGGATTTTTCGTCTTTAAAGTAAATTTTTGACTTACAATTACTTACTTCTATTAACAAAATGATACTTGATCATATGAATTTGTCATTTCATATTCTTCTATAATTCTATTAACAAATAACATAAATAAATTCCAAGTGTTGACATACAAAGGCAGAGGGGAATAATCATTTCTATTTATTTTGTTGAAATCATGCTGTTCGTGGTATTCAATGATGAAAATTGGTAATAGGGTATCTTTTATGAATTTTATAAACAATGTATTGAAACAAATGTCCATTCTAAAAACTTGAAGGAAAAAAGAAATCGTTTTGAATTTTTATGTTCTTTAGATAATGTGATCAGTTATGTTTAGTTATGGAAATTTCACTTCACTGAAAAATCTGAAAAAATGTATCCTCAAGAGTTTGAATCTTTTAAGTCAAATGATCTTGATCAATTCTTTCTTAATTATTCAATTCTTATTCGCGGTCAAACAATTTTTAGTATTAACCTCTAATGACAAATACTCATACGATAAAATACAGAAAATAGTACAATATGCGTGTAAATAATAAAAGCTCGTATTTATCTTAAAAAATGGTTTTAGCTTTTGTACTCCTTCTTCTTTATTCATGTGTCCCCTAAGCCTTTACATGACTTCCATTCCTTGCAATCTTTCCGCTT
>NC_046660.1:131741700-131754821 GCF_010883055.1 Belonocnema kinseyi
GCAAACGAGTGAGCGAGTGAACGAATGCGAGAGTGCAAGCGAGAGAGAGAGAGAGAGAGAGAGAGCATGAGAACGCAAACGCATCTTAGTCTACTTAACTTTTACCTTACCATTACTTACAATCTTTGCGCTTCTAATCTAAGCGACTTCCGTTTCCTTTTTCTTTCACTTTTTTATACCTCCATTTTCCTTTTTTTCACACGCATTCTTTCCTTCTCTCTCATTCGCTGCTCTAGCACCCTCCAACTGCTTTATCCATTCTTCTCCTAATGCATCCTCTCTTAGAATCTTAACCACATTCTTTTTCCAGCTTCCTTAATCTTCCATTCCTCTCCTACATCCTTCCCCTACATGCTCCTCCCATTCACATATTCTACACTTTCTCTTCTCTTCTTTTTCCCAGTACATCCCCTCCCTTACCTCGTTTGCCAGTCTAAATTTTGCTATTCTAGTCCACCGTCTCTCTCCTATCTCTTTTCTAAATACTTTGGCACTCCTTCCTTTTTTATCGTCTTATACCATTTATTGTATTTTCATTCCTTAATTATCCCTATCCAGTTCTTCATAGTTTACTCCAGTCCCGTCTTTTATTTCTCTATCATCAAAGAACTCCCCCTTTCTTCTTCCCATATCGTTAATTCAATCGCCCTTCCTCTCCTCACTTCTACCTCCGTCAAACACTTTCTCGCCAACTCCCCTCCCTTTCGCTCCCACAGCTTCGTCTGAAATTTCCACGCCCTCTTTCACGCTCTAATACCTAACTTAATCCTTTGCGCTTCTTCTCTCACCATGTATCCTGGTGCCCTCCAGTCTGCTCCTAGTGTGCTACTATGTTACTATGTGCTACTATGTATGTCCCTGTGTTAAATTTTCTTTCTTCCCTCTCTTTCTTTTCTATTCTTTGTTCTATTTTTCTCAGCCTTTCAATCTCCTTATTCCCACTCTCTCCCTCACCACAATCCTGATTCGAGCTTTCATGTTTTTTCATCCTACCTTGCATCTCCTCTAACTTTTTATTATTATCTTCTTCCTGCTTTTCTAACACTTGTTTCAATGGCTGCATCCTCTTTTCTAACTTTTCCCTGATTTCTTCCCATTTTTTTATTACCTTCTTAACTTCAGTTATTTCCCGCCTAATTTCTTTCTTTAATTCCTCTCCCCTTTTCTCCTGCTTTTCTTCATAAATCCCCATTACCCCTATCATCACTTCGCGAATTTCTTTTAGTCTTTCCTCTTTCATAGTAACTTCACTTTCAACCCCGCTTCTGTCAGCCCCCTTACTATTATTACTCTTCCCTACTAAACTCTGCTTTTCCGGCGGCGATCTGAACATCTTTTGATATTTCACGCTCACCCCGATATCTTCCTTCTCTACACTGCTTTCCATCTCCCTTCTTTTCCTTTTGATAAAAGCCTCGATTGAACCTAATCTTTTTGCTCCTAATCTTTCCTTTTCTATAGATTTTTTATACTTCCCGTTGCCTTCCTTTCCTTTATCTCTTCTTTCGGCGTACTGTATACTTCCTGCTCGTTATGAATAAAATTCAAACTCTCCCGCCTTCTATGCTTTCCTGCCTCTATCTACCGTCGCAGTCTGGTACCTATCTCGCCTGTCGGCGTCGTTATCCAACCCTTCTACTACCAACCCGATCAACACAGTCCTCTCACCCTGTCACAAATCTCCAAACAAACTTCCACACAAATCTGTCTCAATCCTCCAAAATATCTATCTCCGCTTTCCAATCCCACAATCCCTCAATTAATCTCTCACATCCACACCCTTCTACACACTTCTACATTCCACTCACCTCAAATTTTACCACAATATCAGAAAAACTCAGCATCAACAATTCCCACTACTTTACACTTTCATGCCGGAAACGGAAGTCCAGCTTTTGTACTTTGATGTTCAAATCTTTTTACTAGGGATAATTCCTCGATAATGCATATTTTGAGTTCAGAATACAACTTCCATAATTTAAAATCGAATTCAATATAATATAAACATTAATTTTATCTAAGATAATGCATTCTCTTCAAATGTTTACAAGTTCAATTTGTTTATAGAATTAGTTAGAAAATTATTTTTAAATATGTGATGAGAAATTTTCATCACTAAAGATTACTGATTACATTATTTAAGGAAATTTAAAGTAAAAAACGATTTCTTTCTGCCTTAAAATGTTTACAGTGGGTATTTGTTTTCATATTTTGTTTATACAATGCATAAAAAATACCCGATTACAAATTTTCATCATTTAACAACACGAACAACATAATCTCAACAAAATTAAGAAAAAAGACTATTTCTTTCTGTCTTTAAATATCCGAACTGGGAATTCCTTTATGTAATTTGTTTCTAAAATTGTAAAAACATATTGAATCACAAATTCATATGATTAATTATTATTTTGTTAATTAAAGCAAGTGATTTCAACTCAAAAATGTAAATTAAAGACAAAAAATACATAATATAGACTGTTAATTTAATTTATTATGTAATTATTTATTTCCTTACTCTAATTAAAAAGCCAAAAAAAGTTGAAAATGTCATAAAAAGCTGCAACTTTCCATTATTACTCTGCTGAATTATTGGCTTTATTCGTAAAAAGACCGTTCAAAAAATGTAATAATATTTTTAGAAAAAAGACTCAAGATATGCAAAGAATTAATAGACAAAAGTAATTTCCTTGAAAAAGATCTACAAATTTCTTATACACAATTCTTATAAAAAGACGTTAAAAATAAAAAAATTAATTTTTGTAAAAAATGACGCAACAGGCAACCAAATTTTCAGTAACGAGATGAGTTTAATAGAAGAATAGTTCGTCGAAATTAGGTCTAAAAATATTCTTTTTAAATTTTGTGATAGGACGCGCCCTTGTTTTAATAATTAAAACAAGCCAAGGAACATAAGCCTGTTTCGAAATCAGTTAATATTATGAATTGTAATAATAATAAAAATGTATTGAAATGATACATTTTATAGGGTGGTTGTTACATGAGGCATGACAGTTACTGTAAAGTTCTACCGTAATAGTTCAGGTATGGCTTATATTATAATTTGTTCTGTACCTCTCAAGTGCCCACCCTCAATCTCTCCAAGATTTAATAATTTCCTCTCTGTACTACCTGTGACCATAAGGATGAATAGATAGAATAGTAATTAGGCTACACTTCGTACATGGGGGGCGTGGACCCTGCGATGGAATTCGTGAATATAACTCACCAGGTTTACTACCTTATTAAAAATGTCTGAAGAAGAATCAATGCAGATCTATAAATATGAAATTTGACAAATCCATCGTAACGGCCCTTGCAAGCATCAAAGTCTGAATTGTTATTTGGTGATGTGCGGAAAGGGTACCAACACTAACGCAGAGTACATTTTCTCACGCAACAGAAGGTGTCACCAATCCAATTGGGGCCATTCCAAAAATACGTAAAGCCTTTAGGGGAGGGGGTCACCTGGAGCATTATGAAAATGTTAAAGTTACCCAAATTATAGGTGGTCTACATAAGGGGGGGGGGGGGCAAAAAGTAAGGACTATTTTCTTTTATGATTGAATTTTAAACAGATCTGTAAGAACCACTTTTCGAATGTTTTGAATTTTTCAATTATTATGTTAAATGCAACTAGCAGAAAAATGTGAATTTTCACAATTTGATTTATATACTCCTGCAAAAATCTTTCCCTTATGCTTAGTACCACTAAAATTCAGTGTATTAGGATAAATACCAAAAAAGCATGTTAACAGTCATCAAAAAAACTTTGCATAGACAAAAATATCCATATCCACAGGCAATCAGTAAATGAACGCCAAACAAAAGGGGAATGCAATGGTTTTCTTTGTTTTTCAATCCGACAATTATTTTGTTTGTAAAAATTGCAGAACTATAAATTGCGATGTAATTGTTTTAAAAATTCTTTGAACAAAAATTCTAAAATATTTGAATTCCTAAAAGTGCCGTAGTTTTCGTTTTTCTTGAAAGTGTCATAGTTTTTAGAATTTTGACTTCAACGAAAAGTTCTATAACAGTTTTTTGTAAATCTTTTATTAGAAAATCCAGAACATCGGTCAGAAATCTTAGAATTCGAAACTATTTCAAATTAATATTTTTTTTGGATATTCTTGAAAGTACCGCAGTTCTTCGAATGTTGCTATGATAGAAAAGTGTTGTGACACTTTTTTTGTAATGCTGCCATTCATAAGTCTAGTAACCTGTTCAGAACTCTTAGAATTCTTAACATTTTAGGTTTTCAAAATTTTGAAGTTTCGAAAAGTGCGGTACTTCTTCCAATCTGGAATTGATCGAAAAATGTTATGAAACTTTTTTATAAAGCTGTCATTAAAAAGTCCAGAACTCTGATTAGACCACTTAGAAATTTCAACATTTTGGAATTCCAAAATTTTTGATTTTCTTCAAAGTGCCATACTTTTTCGAATTTTGACTAGTTCAAAAAGTTTTATAATACTTTTTTCGTAGAGCTCTCATGAAAACGTTCAGAACTCTAATCAGAACCTTTAGAATTTTCAACATTTTGAAATTAAATTTTTACATTCTCATCGAGAAGATGTAGATTTTTAGTTTGTGAGCACGATAACTTTCGAAAGAACTGACAAATTGGATTGGCCTGTGGTATACTCTTCAAGTGTGCCAAAATAAAGGTCAAGTTCGTTAGCCAGCCATTTTGGGTGAAAATTCAAAAAGGGTGCGTATTTTGAAAATTTTTGAGAAACCTTCTTTTTTAATTCAAAAATTGTCCGTACGGATATTCATAGTATTCAAACAGGCGAACAATTTATCCTTATGACTTTTTTCATAAAACCAAAATTTACCACAGTATTAGCATTTACAAAATTTCATAAAACACAAAAATCAACATTTTAAGTCAAATAAGGCATAGTAGGAAAAAAAGTCAAGAAAAGCAAAATGTTTCTTTTCCAATTCCCCACAAGATTGTTCAAATACCTTTTTGATTTTTCTTAAAAAGTTGAAAATTCAAAATTTGATCGTAACAAAAATTTTCGAAACCACATTTTTTCAAGATTTCAAGATTCTATGTGCAATTATTCATAGTCCTCAGAAACTCGAACAATATATCCCTACGACTTTTTTCAGTAAAAATAAAATTATCAGAGTTAGAGCATTTTAAAAATAAAAAAAATATAAAAAAATGAACATTTCAAGCCAAACGACGCACGATATAAAAAAAGCCACAAGAAGAAAAACGTTCCTTTTTGAAAGCCCTGCAAACTTATGAAAAAAACTTTTTCAATTTGGTCGAATAGTTAAAAATCCCAAATTTTATTGTACCAAACATAATGAAAAATCCAAAAAATTCCATTTTATGTTCAATTTATGCAAGATACGAAAAAAATAAATGATCTAAAATTGCGCGCCATGGAAAGACCTAAAAATGTATAATAAATCATTTTTCGATAGGATGCGTAGATTTTGTTTTTAGTCGTAAAAAAAAAACATTAAAAATAAAAAAAAACTTTTTTTGGACTAGCGACATAAGCTACAGAAAAAAATGAGACAAAACTTGTTCATCCAAAAAAGAGCTATAATTTTTGTTAGGACACGTAGTTTTTGCTTTAGACGTAAAAATTAATATTCAAAATAAAAATATTAAATTTTTTGGAAAATAACACAATGTACACACTGAAATTAACAGATAAAAAATGTTCGCCTGAAAAAATCTATTAATTTATTATTAATTATTTTTAGATAGAACCGAAGGGCCTATGACAAAGCCATCGAACGCGTCCTCAGGTTGCGGATAGAGGGCGCCTTTACCAAGGGCTTCTGCTGAATATTATTACAAAAATAAATAGGCAGTCGCGGACAATTGTGCAGGGGTGGTCCCGACGAAATTAACGCCCAAGCGGAGGTGTGAAAACCGTGCCGAAAGCAGAATGGCACCTGGGTGAGGTGTCCAGACGGTGACTCTGGGATACCGGGCGACCTCTCAGAGTACGCAGCCTTATCTTTGCATGCGGGGTTCCACAAGGATGGACGAACCCCTTACCCTAGCTTCTCGTGGAAACAACAATGACAACACCAAACACAGTTGTACTAAGTGCGGTTCAAAAGAACAGAACGCACAGGGCTCTCGACAATGGGTTGGCCAACAATGCCGACCACTCTCGAGCTGGGGGAGCCAATGAAAATGGATTGAGTGCGATGGATCGGCGGGATCTCGCGACCTTTAGGTAAACGGAGCGACTGAATCACGACTTGCTAGAGTGCTACGATGCGAGTGTGGCCCCTGAACGGGGTTACATGGCACGGATGCATGCTCTGTGGTGCGAGAAACACCCGGAGCTATCGCACTTTTCGCAGCAACGTCTGCGAAACCATTCTGAACTACTCCGAAAAAGGGGCTATGTAAGCGAAACGCCTACTATACCACAGCTAGGACAAGCCGGCAACAGAAAAAGACAGGCGACACTAAGCCCAACTGCGGGAAGGCATCCAATAGAGAAAGAGCGATGATTTATGACCCGGAGAAACATCAGTACCAAGGTTTCTCTCAAGCCTAAAGATCTGGCTGAAATGGTTGACGAGCTTCATAAACATTTTTCTGGGGCATTCTACCTCTAGGCTATCAATTATTGTGTGTATAATGCAGCGAGAGCCTTGGCCGATGCGAACCGTAAAACAAAACCAACGGTTGATCATAAGACCAAAAGACGAATGCATCAACTTGTCATAAAGATAGGCTGGACAAGACAGTACGCGTCCCGCATTCAGTGTGTGATTTACTACATTACATCTGGCAGGAATTTCACCGCCAAGGTTCGAAAGTTCGCGCGCGAACACCGGACCCGTTATCACACACTTAACAAGTCAAAGCTGCTGACCACCAGGCAGCATATTGTTGAAAGAATACGCATACTATCTGACGCTAAGAGAAGTCTAGAGCGGAGGGAGAGGTGGGTCAGCAAAATCGACAGTGTCTCTCTGAACCATCTCGACTCTTCCAAGAACCTCCGTTACTGTCGAACACCCGCCCAAACCAGAGGAGGTCGAAGTATTTTGGAGAGAAGTCTACGAAGTGCAGCATAGACTGGACGAAGACTTAGAAAACATGAATTGCTTCAAGGAGCTACGTGATGCCCTCATAACACCTGATAAAGAATGCCCACCCATCACTACCGAGGAGGTGAAAAAAGTATTAAGAGGGATGAAGAACTATTCCGCACCGGGACCAGATCGTATTAAAACCTTCTGGTGGAAGAAGTTACCTTCAACCCATCAGCGTAGGGGCAGATTTTTTTTTATATTATTAAAAGTGCCGCAGTTCTTCGAATTTGGTGATGATCGAAAAGCGTTACAACAATTGTTTGTAGATTTTTCATAAAGAAGTGCAGAACTCTGATTAGAACTATTATAACTCTTAACATTTTGGAATTCCAAAATTTTGGATTTTTTAAAAGTGCCGTAGTTCTTCGAATTTTTATATGATCGTACATTTTTATAACACTTTATTCTAGAGCTCACATAGAAAAGTCCACAACTCTAATTAGAACTCTTAGAACTCTCAAAAGCGTTAAAGTTCAAAATTTTGAGTTTTCCTGAAAGGATTTTGTATTTTCTAAAACTGCATCACTTCTTCGAATTTTGACTTGATCGAATACTTATAAACCACTTTTTTGTAGCTCCTGCCACAAGAAGTTCAGAACTATAGAAATCTAGAACTCTTAAGAGAATATTTGAATTATTTAAACAAGAAATTTATCAATATTTTGTGTTTCTGAAAATGTTGTCTTTTATAATTTTTTGGTTTATTTTGAATTTTTTTATAAAAGAATTGCAGAGCTCTTACGAAACTAGAGAATCTTGCGATAAAAGTTAATCGCTTAAAAAGTTGGGGCTAGCTATTTTTTAAAGCCGTTAAGGGGTAACACCACTGTAAACGTACAAAAAAACACGTTTTTTCAAGATCTTTTTTTAATGGAAGGAAAGGGAATACAATGATAATAATTTGGGAAGTTATTATTAAAATATAAGAGAAAAAAATGTCAAATTCTCAATAAAAAATATTTAAAAATCGCAGCACTGTAGCCATTTCTGTGAAGTGCATTTTCACAGAGGAGCTCCGCGGCACGCAGCACACAGGATGCAAAATTCAAGCTGAAACAAAATAATTTTTTTTCCTCATCTGCATGAAAATAGCTAGTGAAACACGTAGGGGATTTTGAAAATATTGATTTTTGTGTAATTGACAAGAATTTGTAAAAAACCTAATTTTGCGACCAAAAAACAGCACTTAATTTTTTATAACAATTGTTTAAATTAATATATCTCAAATCTCCTACGTGGTGGGCTGCATAATATTATTATGAAGATGTATGCGAAAACCTGATTAGAAATATTAAAAATTGTTCGAGTTATGCTGCGTGCCGATTTCAATAAACGTGTTTTGAGAAAAACGCGTGTAAATTTTTGAGATATGTTAAAAGGACGAAAAAATAAAAAACTTCAATCTTAAAAATTTCTCACCATTAATCTGCAATTCTAGCACCATAGAAACTTTCTTCTGCATTGAAGTACTCTTTCTCAATTTCCTTCCTGACCGATTGAAGGCTCGAACGCGCCTCCTTTGCGGACTTCTTTCATGAAAAGCAATATCAGAATCGTACGTTTTACACGTCACATGCTGAGAAATCACAGAAAAAACGGTCACAAAATAAAAAATTCTATTGCTTAAATTATAATTAACGTCGAAATCTTCATTCGACATGTTCAGTTTCATGGCAGAAGCACTCACTCCTTCCGAATTGCCTTCAGCCTCATATAAGTTTAACGGTCGTTTCGTTCCACTGATCCGACACCGCGTTGATACAACTTTTTCGTACCTTTTCTACCAAAACACACTTTTTTATCACTCATTTCGACTTAATATCACTCCGAAACTACATAAATACTTTTCACAGCACACACAGAAACTTCCGTACACTAATAAACAAGCGTCCTAATGATGGCATGTAGCCATGCAACGCAGGGAGTCGTTGCGGATTAGCCCGGCATGCTCGATGCAAAGGCTCGAAATTTCAATGAAATCGACTTCGAAGACGTATAAAACCTTTTGTTCTTTATTCTACAAGGTTCAACGAATTTTTAAGCTAAAAAAATCGATAATTTTAAATTTCTACAATGGCGTTATCCCTTAAGGACCAAACGTCCGTTTTTCTAACACTTTCTTCAGCGACATTTTCTGCTACCGAACCGATTGTTAAAAAATGTTTAAATAATTAATTCTTATGTAAAATTTACTGAAATTTTGAAATACGTCATGAGAATTTCCAAAAAATCCAAAGTGAAACAATGATATTAGTTTTTTTAACAAAAAATACGAAATTTTCATAGCAGCAAATCTTTATTTCATTATTTTCGTCTCGTATTTGAGAATATATACTCCTAAAAAATTTAATTCTTGCGTCCATAGACCCTGATCTTAAAAATTTTATAGGTTAGTTTTTTGAAATTCAATATGGCGGAACCAATATGGCTGTGAAATATTACTGAAACATTCCGATTTTCATTAAAATTCGCACATAGGGATTTTTTGGGCCGCGGATGATAAATCCGTGATTAGATTTTCAAAATTCAAGATGGAGAATCCAATACCGCTGACAAGAATTATGAAAACTGGCCAGCAATTTTATTTCCATAGTTTAAATGTCACGGTAAATATCGCTCTCGAATAAGTGTCCTCCATAATTACATATTGCCCAGATTCACTCCTCGAAAATCAGTATGCATTTGCTTCATAAACAGAAGTCGAGCGCTTTGGTCTCTGTGCCAACTTCATGCATGAATTTCCAGCATTTCATAAATGTATTTTTCTGTACTAAACTATTCACTGATTATATTCTCTGGTGCAAAAATATACAAAAATTCGAAATGTCGACGTCTTCGAATGCAAAAAATCCGAGACGCCTGTGTCGTAAAGTCAATTATGAAGACGAGAATGATGATGACGCCATGAATTTCAAAGCAGAAAATTCCAATGAATTTCAGTCTAATTGTGATTCAGATGATTTTGAGAGTCACGACAATGACTGGGTCATCCACGTATTAGACATGATCCCAAAAACCTCTTATGAAAATGTCCGTGATAGTTACACAGTCAATCAAAACTTGAACCAAATCACATTCATGAATGGTTAGATGGTGAAAAAACGTCTCATGGAATCACCGAGAATGAATTTTGCATGCCTGAATCAACGAGGAAGAAAATTATGAACGCATATTTTACAGAAGTCTTAGTCAGGGGGTTAGGCTTGGTCAGGGGGGAAGAGGTAGGTGATAAAGGCGGGAAACGTCACGGAGCTTTAGGTAAGGTAGGATGCCGACGACCACAAGCTGGAACCAGAGGGCAACAGGCTCGACAAGCTAGGCAACGTGGGTACGAACAGAAGTCTGGACGAATGGCAAAAAAAGTAAGCGCTACTATCAGTGAAGGGTAGGAAAAAAGGAAAAGTGTGACAGGGGACGATGAGGTAGAAAGGGACAAGGATAACAAGAGAGTTAGAATTAAACGAAAAACACCAGAGAAAGATAGGGGGTTGGGGGATGTTTGAAAAATTAGAAGCTCTCAAAAAAGGGTTGAGAGAGGAAACAAGAGAGAGATTGGACGACATATATAGGGATCTGAATAGGTAGGAAAACTATGTAAGGGGGAAAGGTAAGATTGAAAAAAAAGACTCAGTGAGATTGAAAGGAGATTAGAAGGAGAAGAAAGGGCAAAGATGAAAAATAACTTAGGAATTGAGATTTTAAAACTGGAGAGTTAAACGGGATAAGTCAAGAGAATAGGAGGGACGAAGTAAAGAAAGGAAGGAATGTTTATACTAAAAGTGGGGAGTGAGAAGGAGAAAAAGAAAATTATAGAGGAATTATAGAGGGCTTGGGTAGAGAGGAAAAAGGACCGTATAGTGTGGATAGGAAGAGACAGGTTATGGATAAATGGAAAGGAATGGTGCTGGGACGAAAAATTAGAAGAATTAATGAAAAAGTCTTGAGAAAGGTAGAGGGAAGGAAGACGAAAAAGAGTACAGAAATGAATTATAGGGGTTTCTAAACGGCAAAAGAAAAACAAAGTTAAAAGGGAAGAAGAGGGAAGGGAAGAAAGAAACGTGAAAATAGCTTTCTATAATGTGTCAGGTTTAAAGAATAGGAATAAATGGTTTTAGGAGGAGTTAGAAAAGTGGGATGTGATTGTAATGAGTGAAACTTGGGCAGATAGAGAGGACTGTACGGGGATAAAAAAAGCTGTTACCGAAAGATTATGTGTGGACAATGCAAGAAGCAAGAAAAGAACACATTAAAGGGAGAGGGATGGGCGACATGGTGTCAGAGGTGAAAAAATAATTATCAGTAAACGGGAGAAAACATGGGGACATGGAGGAAAAGTATAGCACAATGGTAAGAAGAATTATAATCGGGAAACTAGAAATATCGGTGGTTTGTGTATACAAAAGAAGATTGGAAGGGGAAGGGTGGAGAGTAATAACGTGGTGGATAGAGCAAAAGAAGGAAGAATTGGTTTTAATAGGAGGGGACTTAAATACATGGACTGGCGAACAAGGGGGAGGGTTATGGGATGAATAAAAGGAGGCATACATAAGGAACTCCAACTATAGAGAGACGGATAGGGAGAGGAGGAAGTTACTAGACATAATAGGAGAAACAGGATGGTTTATATGCAATAGCAATATGAAAGGAGCTGAGAAAGGGAAGATTACATTCATAGGAAAGGGAGCAACAGTAATAGACTACATCTTGGCTGAAGAAAGAATGTAGAACACGATAGGAAGCATGAAGGTAGGGAATGAGATAGGGTCCGAGCACATCCCGGTCATAGCTACACTAAAAAAAGACGTCAGTTAGCGCGGCAGAGGGAGAAAGGAAATAGGGTGCGAAAAAAAACACGAAAATGGGAGTCTGAGGTAGGTAAATTAAAAGAGTTTCAACAAAAGATGTAAAACAAGAAGGTTAGGTATGAAAAAGAGAAGGGAAAAGACTCGCCAACTACAAGGTTGACTCCCAGAATCCGAAAAACAGGTTTTTATACGATAACTTTTGAAAAAATTAGTGTATTCGATTGGCCTCTGACAAATTCTCTAAATATCAGAAATGAAAGCTCAAGTTTCTTAGCCAGCTATTTTGGCTAGAAATTCAAAAAGTTAGAAAATTTTGAAAATTTTTGAAATCAAACTTTACCAGAGATATGGCATTTACAATATTTCGAAAAACATGAAAATCCAAATTTTAAGCCAAATAACGCACGATATGAAAAAAGACAACAAAAGAAAAATGTTTCTTTTTAAATTACCTAGAAAATTATCATAACAACTTTTGAAATTTTCTTGAAAAATCGAAAATTCAAATTTTGATAGTATAAAGAAATAATGTAAAATTAAAATTTTCAATTTTGCATTCAACTATTTCACAGTATATTAAAGATTCTGAATTATATAAATGTGTTTGAAAAAAAAATCAGTTTTTCGTTTCGTACCCAAAGGAGGACCGGGAATGTGAAATTGAGATCATATGAACGCACATCTAACACAACGCTGCTGACGGTTGGTGACCTCAAAATAAAACACTAACCTGGTATTACTTTCAGTTAAATTAATCGCCCCCCCCCCCGCCGGCAAACCCCTCACTAATCGAAGTTTCGTGAGTCACTGAGGTTAGAAATACAATATAGAAGTTAAAGAAAGGTAAGGCTGATGTGTAGACCGTATGTGTAACGTTTAAATCGTAAAAATTAAATTGGAAATTAACAAATTCAGTTTTTGAAAAAACGGCAGAAGGTGCAATAAAATGTTTAATAGCAAAAAATTGTTAAACATAATACGCATTTTTTAAATGAGAATAATGTAACTACGTGCGTTTTGATATCAATGCATGTTATGAATTTTAATAATATACATTTATGAAAAAGAGATACAATTTAAGGGACAAATTCGAGTGCAAAACACGAAATGCATGATGCGAATGTACCAGGTGTATACATATGAAACCGGTATTGCCATCTAGGGGCCAGTAGGCACACTTGTAGGCACTGTCGGAACTTACCATTTGTGCTAATTGGCGTA
>NC_046660.1:131754921-131759745 GCF_010883055.1 Belonocnema kinseyi
CGAGGGCGCATACTTTGAATAAAATATTTGTTATCATTCTCTTGAAATAAATGTGTTTTTTTCTTGAAAAAATACCGTTTTCATATGTATACACCTGGTATACGTTAAAGCAGAAGGAGCTTTAACAAAAGAGAATTCACTATCACCAAATTCCTGTTGTCGACGCTTTAACATTTAGTTTTAAAAAATGTGTGCACAAGTGTAACGAATATATAAAGACTGAGTGCGGAGCGCGAGGCAAATACATTATCGAGCGCGAAGCGCTAGGCCCAAATTTTCGCGCCCCAGGCGCGCTCAAACTCACCTTTTAATTTTAAAATTTTGCTATCAAATTCTACGTTCAGAATTATTCGATTTTGGTTAAAATTTCAACCATTTTGATAAACATTATGCTTTTTTAAAAAGAATCCTCCATCTTTTGAATTAAAAATTCACCTCCTAATTTGAAAATTTGGTTACTTAATTTTTGTTTCAGAATTATTCTTTTCCATTCAGGTTGTACTATTTTGTTAAACATTATTTTATTTTGGAAATAAAGTTTTATCTTGTGAATTAAAAATTCGCCTTTTAATTTTTAAATTTTGCTATTAAATTCTGCATTCAGAATTGCTTTTTTTTTTAAACTAAACTATTTCGTTAAACATCATACTATTTTTGACAGAAAGTTCCATATTTTGAATTAAAAATTCGCATTTTCACCTTAGAACCTTGCTATTAAATTTAATGTTCAGAATTATTATCTTTTGGTTCAAAAGCCAACTATTTTGTCAAACATTTGTAATTTGGAGAAAAAGTCACATCAATTGAAGTTAATCCGCCCTTTAATTTGAAAATTTTGCTGTTTAGTTTTGCGTTAAGAATTATTTCAAAGTTAAACTATTTTGTTCAGCATTATTCTATTCTTGACAGAAAGTTTCATAGTTTGAATTATAAATTCGACTTTTAATTAAAAATTTTTTCTATTATACTCTCCGTTCAAAATTATTCTCGTTTGTTTTAAAATTAAACTATTTTCTTAAACATTATTCTATTCTGGGCAGAAAGTTTCATCATGTGAATTAAGAATTCGCCATTTAATTAAAAACCTTTGCTATTAAATTCTGCGTTCAGTATTATTCTCTTTTGGTTAAAAACTCAACTATTTTGTTAAGCATTATTCCATTTTTGACAGGAAGTTCCTTCTTTGCTAAATAATTCTGCGTTCAAAATTGATCTTTCTTTGGCATGATTCAACTTTTTTGTTAAACATTATTATATTTTGGACAGAAAGTGCCACTTTTAAATTAACAATTCGCCCTTTTAATTTGGAAGTTTTGCTATTCTATCCTGATCTAACAGTTTAACGTCTTTCTAAATGAAAACTATTTTGAAAAACAGAAGTGTGCATTAAAGACATATTAAAAATATTGTAATTGTTCTTCTCAAATTTTTAACCAAAGAGTTATTTTAAAGGTCAAATCTACAATAAGAAAAGAACGTTCCATAATGAATAGTAAAGTATTTTCCGCGAGAAAACCCAGTTTTATGATTTTTAGCTCTCGCTGATTTAACGGCACCTTTAACGACCACTCTTTTCCAAACATACTGAGTACCTTGGCTTCTTGTGTATTATCGAGTTACATCTCATCATCATAACCTTCTGTCTGACGATCCAGCCAACGAACTGGTATTGTAAAAGTTTAATATCTACTGGATTACGATTCTATGATACATCCCCGAACATTCGAGCATCGACACTAGTACACAGAAGTAAATATAGAAAATCTTTTCTGCTACTTTCGTGTTGTATATATGTACTGTTACATCTATTTCTTTTTAGGCGATGTAAATACTCGTTGATCTAGGGTAAATGGACATAACCTTTGTCCTCCATATTAGTTCTTTTATTTACTTAATAATTAATGTACTAATTCGTGCCATTTATGGATATGAATCTATAAAATATTATTCATTGGTAAAATAATATATTTTTTTTCAGGAAGCTGGCCTCGAAAAGCACGTTAGTACCAATCCTGGTAGAAAGATGCAACTAGCAAAGATTCTACTCTTGAATTCTACAAAAAAGAAAACTAGGCAATATCAATTTTTCTGGATCAGTTCCAATTAATTTTTTATCTTTTTTGATTCTCTAGTTCTAAAATGTAAAACAATTCTGAATTATAAATTCTACTAAAAAAATGTTGTCCACTGATCCCAAATCAAAGAAAGCAACTGTTCGGGACTTTTGTAGCCCGAAATTTTTATTTTAAGCCACAAATTTTATTATGTATGTTTCGTATGAAACGAAACCTCCGAGTTAGCACCTAATTTCACTCGGTGTATTGCATTTTTTGTATATAAAGGTAAATTTTATTTTTGAAATGATTAAGACTAAATTTTGAAATTACTCTTTATGGTATATTCTTCAATGCCCTAAAATTTAATACACATTTTTCTAGAGGCTTCGCTCTGCTCGCTTTCGAGTTAATACTAAAATATTTTTCTGTTGAGCAAAGACTCAGGAATACCCTTCCCTCTTGTTATATTGAAATTTTAATGATGTAGGACCGAGGGAAAAGATAATTCTAACTTTCTAATTAGGAGAGGGACCTTCGACTTGTCCAGGTTTATTATCGGCATCTTATTCCTTTCCGAATTAAAATAACTTCTTACAATCGAATCAATCCACCTCGAATCATTTTCAGTAAAAAAAGGCTCGAGCATGGAACAGAAAAGTAAATAATTTTCAAGAATAGGGCAAATTTAGGAACTGTTCCGAGAGCCTTCAAAAAAAGGTTGCATATAATATTCAATCCAAACAATAACTTAAAAGTCAAATTGGAAGTAAACAAAATATAACGAATATAATGAACACCATAAAATTCTTTTTCAGTATGAAACACACTCACCTCGTTGAAAGCACCCGCGATCAACATTTTTCTGTGATTAAACTTTTGATAATGGTGCGAGTTTTCTCACATTTTGCTTATATACACCCGAGGCAGTTTTTACTGATACCACACAAACTATTTCATCCTTTCCTGGATAAATGTCAATTACGCGTCTCAGTTCCCACTGCATTGGTGGGATATTATCTTCCTTAAGTAAAACAATAGATCCTATCTGAATTTCATGTGTACAAGTTGTCCATTTCATTCTGATGTTCAACTGATTTAAATATTCTTTATGCCAACGTGTCCAAAAGTCTTGCTTCATTTTTTCGAAAAGTTGACATCTCGATAACAAACTAGGTCTTTCATTACTGAGATCTTGTTCTGGTGGTGCTGTGTATGTAGTTCCTATCAGGAAATGACCTGGGGTGAGTACTTGGATATCCTTCGGATCTGCTGATACTGGAACGAGTGTTCTTGAATTAAGGATGGCTTCGACTTTTATTATTAGATTATTCAGTTCTGCGAATGTCATTAATCCATTTCCTGCTACTCGGACGAGGTTATGTTTGAAGGACTTAACAGCGCCTTCCCAAATTCCACCAAAATGTGGCGACAAGGGAGGTATGAGTTGCCAATCGATTCCTTTATTAGTGACATGAGTCATTATTTTCTCAGCTTGTTCCGGCATTTGGAGTGACACTACAATTTCCGGAAGTTCATTGTTGGCACCCGTGAAATTAGTACTATTGTCTGAGTACATTTTGCTTGGCTTACCTCGTCGTGCTATAAGACGGTCAAGGGGGGCAATAAACCCTGCTATAGTCAAATTACTGACGAGTTCGCGATGTACTGCTTTGATTGCCAAACATATAAAAAATGCAACATGAACCTTCACCTTACTACTATTGCAGTATTTTTGTTCTTAGATGTAGAAGGGCCCACATTATTCCACTCCAACATTAATGAATCATCGTATATCTCCTGATATTTGGGCCTTAGGAAGATTACCCATTATATAATTGGTAGGTGCTGGGTTTGACGATAAACGGATTGAGGTTGATGATTCTGCTGGCAGCATTTATTGGTTGTACTACTTTCTCTAGAGCCCGGATTTCTTGGGAGGATGCCATCCGTTGAATTTGTCGAACAATACGCAGAATTAAATTATTAAGTTTTCGTGAATCAATAGGCTTAGGCTTGAGCGTGTCTCGCCCATGGTTTGACTTTGCTTTTGCGGATCCCGATGTGCTCTTTCTATGTTTCAGAGCATCTATGAACCTGAAACATAATGTAAACACATCGCAAGACACGTGGCTTTCTTGATTTCAAGATCTTCAGTGCATGCTGGAGTGGAATTCATTGGCCATGTGTGTTCAGGATCATTCAGCCAGTCTGGACCATGTTGCCACATCAGGTTGCGAATAAATTCACCAGACTGTTGGCCTCTTGAGAGCGCGTCCGCTGCATTGTCGTCCGAGCGAACATGTAGCTAATGACGATCTTGTGTACCTCTTTGAATACCTGCAACTTGATTAGAAAAAAATGTTTTAAGAGTATGGGTTTCTGTGTTTACCCATTGTATTGTGATCATGGAGTCAGTTTAAAGACTCGTCTTGGACACTGAGATATTAATGGCCTGTTTTACCGCATTTTTTCAATGGGGCAATTCTAGATCGAGAGCAAGGAAGATTTACTTGACTTTGGCCGAAGACATCAACTGATTTTATGTATATACAGGTTCCGTAGCCAGTCTCGCTGGCGTCGCAAAAGCCGTGTATTTGGTTATCGATTGAATTGTCTATGTTTATTAGTCTTTTGGTTGTTAGTTGAATGATTCGCGTTTAATGATTCGCATAAGTCGGAATCGTGAGGAATTTTTTCGTCGATTTGTGACTGTGGATGAAACATGGATACACCATTACACTCCTGAGACAAAGGAACAATCCAAACA
>NC_046660.1:131759845-131764770 GCF_010883055.1 Belonocnema kinseyi
CTCCAAGGAGATTATGTTGAAAAATAAAAAAAAATTTACCCAAAAAAAATTGTTTTTATACTTCATTCTAAGGACTTATTGAACTACCCTCGTATTTAAAAGTTTATTAAATTAATGAAATTACAAGATTAAAGAGCGATAGCTGATTTAAAAATGATCGAAAAGGATTACATTAATATTTGATTTAATTTGATAATTTACTGTTCTTTTTTTTTATTTTAAAAGTTTATTTGAACTGGAGACTCACAGGTAGCAGAAACACATTCCAGATCTCCACCTTGAAATAAAGGTATATTTTAATGATTGAGTTTCAAAGGAATGGTAAATATTTTAAGCTCTAAACTCGTTGATTAAACTTTTCAATTTTTATAATCAAAATCGCACTTGTAAAACTAGGGATCACTGGAATATTTTAAAGGTCCCTTTAAAAATGGTTTCTTCCTACTCAGTCATATTTCTTGTCGTTGGCTCTTTAGGATTCTGGTAGTCGTGCTGGCGGTTACTGGTTAACAGGTGGGCCTCATCGTTCTTCTGGTGATTGACTGTAACGATGGCTGACAATAAATATTGTCAGAGGAGCTTGTAAATTTGCAGGTAGGCTCGGCTCTCCCGCTGGTACTCAGGGGCAATTACATCTGACAATGATATTGTCAAAAGGGATCTTCTGAGTAAAGTTTTACTGATTTGAAAGGGATTTGTTTTTCTAATCGACTTCAGTTCGATTGAATTTCCGAAGCACAAAACTGATTGTACTTTTATGTTGAAATTCGTATTTCGACCATTTGGAAATAGTTTCCAAATAACCGGAGTCTTTTAATCAATATAATATTTAGAGATTTAGTCCGTTGTACTCTATGGCAGAGCTTCCGGCCGATTTGAAATATGTTGATAGACTGATTTTTCGATGTCTTTTCAGCAGAGCTTCCGTCCGATTTAAATTTTGATGATAGACTGACTTTTGTTTCAGATTCTGGGTTTATATATGTTACATTCCATTGTAATCAGAACCAAAAACTTGATAACCAAAAACTTGACGGTGAGGGGAAGACATAATTGATATCAAGTTATTCCTATGTATATCCAGGTATCTATATCTGAAGGCGTAGAATCGAGGTTGCAGTACTTTGAGTCCAAGGAATTGGCCATTATGCCACCCTCTATAATGTTTCGTGGCTGAATTTTATGAGCAGAGGCCGAAGATTTTTAGATGAGAAGTCATTGTATTTTAGCGGTCTATTGAAAGTCAAGATGTGCAAACTGCGTGGTTTGTACAACGATGTTTAAAATATCGATTTTAACATACTGAATAATAATAAATATGCACGAATTTGTGCGTTTATTTAAGAACATAATCCATACCTTTCATAATTATTAATGTAAATTATAAGTATAAATATAGCGATGATTATTAATATAAGTATAAATAACATAGTTATAATACGTCACAGGACGTTGCACGACGAGGCATGCTGTCTATACAATTCTCAATTTTTCTTCTTACTACAGAATATGAATCAGCTCTATTTTGGTTGTAGGAGCGTGTTTAAAAACTTTATATTTCATGAAGTTCTAAACATTCTCGATAGAATTCATATTTGGATACATTCCCGGCCAGTCAAGATCGGCGACTTTTTCCTTTTCTAATACTGCCGTACAAACTAAAAAGATACGTAAATCCAATCTGACTCGAACTGAGCAAATCAAGAAAAACTTCTTGCCCAAAGAACTTTAATATAAAATAAAATTTTGGATAATGAGGATACGCCGCTTGGGTAAAAATAATGTGCTTTTTCATATTTTGCAATAAAAAGTTGATTTTTGAAAACAATTTCTTTTAGAAAATGTACTTGCAATGCATTACTAGTCGCGGCAAGTCAAAAACACAAAGCAACAAGAACATAAAGTCACTTGCGAACGATGTCTTTGTTGAAGAGCTCGAGCGCAGCCTCAAAACACAACATCAAAACATAAGTAAGGGACACTGTGTATTTAGTGGCTGTTTCGAACTTACTTGAACGATTGTCGCTAGTGTATAGCCGAATTCAGCCGGGACTTATTTCCCGTGAATTACCGATTAGAGTCCGAGCTAATTCACAAGGCTTAAAGATACGTAAGGGCAAGTGATTCTTTTCGTTTGTCAATTTGCGCCTAACTCGGTCACTTTTACAACGCAAATAAGACACAAAGTTCTTTAGGTTCTTTCTCATGTGTATGCTAATGACGCAGTGCCTTCCTTGTACAACTTTTAGGACACGCAAAGTGGTTTGCATATCTTTTTCTGTTGTATTTTTCAACTATTTTGACTTTCCTGCTTTATAAACAATCATTTTATGGAATAAATATGAATAATGAATAGATTTTGTTAACACAGTCAGATGCAGCTTTCTCTTACGAATCCAACGATACCAAAAACTCATTTTTTATAAAAATCTCACTTAGGGGTCATCCATATACAACGCGGACACTTTAGAGGGGAAGGGGGTATGGCAAAATTCCACGCTTGTCCACGAGTTGGACCGGGGGGGGGGGGGGCTATAATCCACGTAGACACACATTTTCCTAAATCTGTGGAAAATATACTGAAATGAGACAAGGTATATTCTAGGTATACTCCAACTTTTATATTGTGCTCGCGCACAATATAATTTTTATTTTTATGTCAAATTTTTTCACGACTTTTTCTTTGAAATTCAAATTGGTGTATTTTGAAACAATTTATCGTTAAACTCGTCAAAAATTCGAGTGGAAAAACGTCATTTTAGTACTCTTGAAACCCACGGGGAATGATTGTTTGGATGCTAAAAATTTAAAATAAGTTTGACTGGCAGCTCCTCAGTGGCGCCAAACTTCACTGGCAGACTGTCACACATGTAAAAAACTCGAGTGAATTAACGTCATTTTAGCACTCTTGAAACGAACGGGGAATGATTGTTTGAATGCCAAAAACTAACAATAAGCTTGACTGACAGCACCTGCGTGGTGCCAAAGTTAACTGGCAGATTGTCAAATATGTCAAAGATTTGAGTGAAAAATCTCCTTTTTTGGTACACTTCAAACCCAAGGGAAATGATTGTTTGGATGCTAGAAATTAAAAATAAGTTTGACTGGCAGCTCCTGAGTGGTGCCAAAGTTAACTGGGAAACAGTCAAACATGTCAAAAATTCAAGTGAAAAAACGTCAATTTAGTACTCTTGAAACCAATTGGGGATGATTTTTTAGGTGCAAACAACTACCAAGAAGTTTGACTGGCAGATTCTCGGAGATGCCAAAGTTGACTGGCAGGCTGTCAAACATGCTAAAAATGCGAGTGAAAAAACGTAATTTTAGTACTCTTCAAACCCATGGAGGATGATTGTTTCGATGCAAGCAACTAACAAAGAATTTGACTGGCAGCTCCTGAGTAGTGCCAAAGTTGACTGATATTTTAATGAACAACCGAATAAAAGTTTTGTCCTTTTCATTAACTAAAATCTTCATCTATAGGATACTTCTATACAACTAATATGTATATAAAAAAAGAAACTACGAAAATCTCACTTTTAACATAAATTTACAGCTTGCAACAATGGGTTTCAAGAGTGCTAAAATCACGTTTCCTGACTTGAATTTTTAGCATGTTTGACAGTCTGCCAATTAACTTTAGCACCTCTCAGGAGCTGCCAGTCAAACTTCTAAGTAGTTATTTGCACCTAAAAAATCATCCACAATGGGTTTCAAGAGTACTAAAATTATGTTTTTTCTCTCGAATTTTTGACATGTTTTACAGTCTGCTAGTTAACTTTGACACAACTAAGGAACTGCCAGTCAAACTTATTGTTATTTTTTAGCATTCAAACAATCATGCCCCGTGGGTTTGAAGAATAGTCAATTGATGTTTTTTCACTCGAATTTCTGACCAGTTTAACGATAAATTTTTGTAAAATGCGTCAAAAGCTGCTAGCAAGTCAACGGGTTTCGAACTGTCGGCATATGAAAACAAAAGAATCTGAAATTTTAGTAAGTACTCAAATGACGTCCATGGAACTGTCGAGAGCTCTCGGACATTTTAAAGACTAATAATATCTATATTTTCATATCAAAGACGTCAACGTGGACAAAGTACAGGGGGGAGGGGGGTATTTGTCCAAATTCCAAGGCTCTCCACGAGGATGGGAGAGGGGGGGTCAAAAAGTGGTGAAAAATTTTCCACGTGGTATATGAATGTCCCCTTACGTATCTTTTTATTTTGGACGGCAGAATAGTGATAGATCTTTAAAAAATTACATAACATGTTATCATAAGTATGAAAAAAATTACTGTTATGGCATGCTAAGGATCTCACAATAAAACCACAAAAATAATATGAAATACTCATTTTTTATCTATGGTCTAATAATAGGACCAGAGAGTGTAAAACAAGAGTAAAAAGATGTGTGATATGCATAAAATGAATGGTTTTAGATTTGATAATTTGTTATGAAAGAAAAGAAAACCTTCCAGAAAATAAAATGGCGCTGAATTGATAATAAGCTAGAGTAAAACCAGGGCCAGGCACGTCGATCTAGCCTGGTCAGGAAGATTAGCCCTGGCCAGATTGAGCGTTTTATTCTAGCTTGACCCAGGCTTGATTACAAGGCCAGGGCCTAGCTTTGTCAGGTTTGAGCCTCGTTAGGACCATGAGTAAATTTCTGCTGTCATAATCTGGACACACAGCGTGCCCAACCAGATAGAGGATCAGCAACAAGCTGCGGGCCAGAAGCGCGCGACGCATTTTGTGTTCCAGCTCTATCACGTGGGCGAGCAGATCGCTCGAAATTTTCACAGTGTAGCGCACACCGAAGATGCGCACGGTGAGCTGGAAGCCACTTTTAGCTGGTCGGCCATGCCGAAAAAAACGGACTAGGTAGATTTGTTTGGAAGGCTTTCAAGAATCGAAAAAACCTTGC